>NW_024426885.1:49884593-50105352 GCF_017311325.1 Ursus maritimus
TGGGACACGAGGGGAGTTCTGGTAGATAAACATTTCAAATGTTCATACTTATGTGGTTACTTGCATACTTGCGTGGATATTAGGAAAACATAAAGCTAGCATAGGCACCCTGGGATTTCTAGATCTTGTTGCTTAGGCCAAGACTAAGACAGTGAGCACTGTTATGGTAGACTAGAATTGCAGGAAAGTATTAAGGAAATAAAGATACACAAGGGGCAAATACGGCAAAGCAGGAAAGGTTGCTACGGGAATGGCTGACACCTGGGCTTCACTGTGCTTCACGCCACTGCCTCCCCGTGATGGGTGAGTACAGACCTAGTGCCAATGAGCCAAGGATGATGGAGGATGAGGCACGGTGGCTCGGTTACAACAGCCACAAACCCTCAACTCTGGAGAAATCTGGGAGTCTGGGCCCACCTCTGTTTCACTGGGAGATTTAAGCCCAACACTGGAGTTTGGAATCATGTAGAGACTTACTGAGTAAATATGTTGAGAGAAGTCAAGGAGCAGTGGTCCTCAAGTTGCTCAGAAAAGAGAAGAAGGAAGGGGGCCAGGCCAGGCCGTAACAGCACCTTGGGGCCCAGCAGGGAAAGTCTGTTTGATGGTCACCCTCTACCTCCCTAGCAAGGTGAGGACGTAGAAAGAAAAAGCCCTCTCGTGGGGTCTGCATGACTATTCACCTACGTAAGCCTCACTTACACAACCTAGAATCCTAAACATGTGCTCTATACCATATTCACAAACAGAAAGCTCTTTTTCCATAAATGTAAAATGTATTTCTAAAGATGCATTTTCATCATTCCTAATTGATCAAATGGCTGTGATCCAAACACTTTACTTGTACCCTGCAGCTCTGCTCCCACCTAATTTGTACAATAAGTAATGTTTGCTATTAGATAAAATTAATAATAATTATGTAATAGTAGTAGCAATATAAACAACAGGGTTAATACTTGAGAGCTTATTATGTTTCAGGCACCATGCCAAATACTTTACGTGTCACGGCATCTCACTTTACCTCTTACCATACCCCTGTGAGTTAGGGATGGCTGTTTCCCCCATTTTACAGATAAGGAAACTGAGGCTTAAAGAGGTTATGGTAACCTCACCAGGGTTACAAGATAGTAAGTGTTAAAACTAGGATTCAAACATGGGGTCTTCTAACTCCTGATCAGGTGACCTTAACCAGGATCCCATCCGGCCTCTATATATGAAAGTTTACGGAGAACCTTCCCTATATATACATACATATGTGCATATTTACAGCGGCAATGGTTTCTACAGATATCTGACTTATGGTCATAGAACTGCCTTCCTAATTCCACTGTTTTGGTCATTTTCTGGATAGAGAGAGGTTTTGCTTAAATCCAGACCTACTTGTCTAAGAACAGATTTTCAAAATGAACAAAACGTAAGGCTATGCCAACAGAGGCTGGCTTGAAATTAACTTTCGCACTGATATAAAGAAGTTAATTAGTTCAACCTAGGCAATACCTGATTTTATTAAACATTAGAAAATAAATGAATATTTTAAAATAAATAAAATATTTCCTGTCAACCCCGGCCTCCCAATTTTTCCCCCTCTGGATGGTGTGTTAATTGGACACTTTCCAAAAGAAGGGATAGAACATTCAATTCTTGAGAGTCCAGCAATGCAGTTTCCACGTAATAGATATAAATAATGAACATGGAGCTGCATTAATTTTAATTCATGTTAAATATGGTTTCTGGGTTGAGTTTATTTGTAACACATTCCTTCTCTGCGCTATTTCACTCCTCCCCACCATGTCACTACTTAGCTTGAAATTTCACAATATGGGAAAAAAAACCCAAACCCAATCCTAATTATCTCCTGCAGGATCATAAAAATAACATTAATAAAATGTGGTAAATATCAGTGGTGATCATTACCAGGCCTGCATCACCAGAAAATGAAATGCAGCACCCCAAAGCAAGAAGGATTAAAGCAAGCCTGCCACCATTAAACATACACATTTTAGCATATTTGCTCAGCAAGCAAATTTAATGGTAATAATAAAGTTGCCTTTAATCTGAACTGGACAAAAATTTCAAACGTGCATGGATATGCATAAAATCTCTTGCACCTGTACATGGCTTTATATTTTTCAAAGCAATGTCACATCCACTATTTCATTTCTGTATCCCTATCAGCCTCACTCAAAGGCAGATATAATGGGACTCATTCCACCTGACAACTGAGGTTGAGAGAAAGGACAAAGACGTGACCTTCCCAGATTCACCTAGTGAGTCCACACACTGGGGCTGGTACCCAAACCCCCTGGCACCCAGATCTGTCACCTTCCCATGAAAAAAACCTCACTTCTGGATAAACCACATGGGCACAGTGACAAGAAGGACTCTTTGTATGGAAACGTAAGAACAAAACACAATTAGTAAGAATAAGAGATAAATAAGGTGTCTTACCAGGGACTGAAGAAAAGAAACAAAGCAGCTGTTATCCAGCAGTTAATGATGTGAGAAATAAGCAATATTCTCTGCACAGCTTTGTTCTATAACAAGGGTTACCAATACATTCATACAGGTACAATGGCTAGAAAAAGCATATTAGGGTAAGGTCAGATGTGGAGAACTTGCCCGGCCAGTGTGTGACTCTATTGTTATATACTTGATTAGTATAAATGAGACCCTCGGTATCAGGATGCCAGAGTAAAAAGTAAACTTTGGTTCCTGTTATAAAATGCCTGATATGTAAAATTTTAATACACTTAAGGAAATTCAAGTACATTATCAACTATTGACAGGTACTTATGTCTGTAAGAGGATAAGCAAAAGACATTAGCCTAAATAAATAAATAGATATAACAGCATGTATGCTGGGCTCTAATGAATTAATTCCCTAATTGGTCTTCCCTGAATCCCCCAGCAGTCTCCATTAGGTCTTCATCTACAATCTATACGTCAATAACAGGATGCTTCTATATCTAAGTTTATGGGCCAGCCATTTAGATGGCTGTGAGTATCCCTTAAGAAATAAGAATAAATAGCGGGCAAGTTGCAGTTTAGAGAAAATAAAAGCCACATTGCTGCACAAGGAGTAGTGTTTGAAAATGTAGGCCCAGGGCCTGGTACAGTGCTTCGATCAATAAACATTGCTTTGAGTGAACATACTTCTCTGGGGTTAAAAGATAAGAATGGAAGAATAGAAGGGCCTTACAAAAACTCTGGAATTACTTCTCTAGGACAAAAAGTAGTTTATTGTTGGGGTTTAAAAAACTAGTTGAGGTCATTTGCTAGACCTCCATCCCTTTAGGTAGCCTGTGTGCTTGGGACTGTGCCCACTGACATAGGTTCCTAATGTCGACATTTGAGAATTCTGATCCTGAAGATCATGGAGTCCAGAGGGTCTCAAACTTAAGTGTGCTTCAGAACCATCTAGAAGAATTGATAAAACACAAACTTCTGAGCCCTATCTCCAGAGTCTTGATGCAGTAGGTCTGGGGTAGGGCCCGAGAATTTCCATTCTGATAAGATCCTGGGTAAAGCTGATGTTGCTAGTCTGGGGACCCCACCTCGAAAGCCACTGCTCTAGTCCAACACCCACATCTTAGAGGAGCAGAACCCCAGGCCCAGAGAAGGAAAATGATTGCCCTCAGGACCAGTCTTCAGTGGCTCTTTTCCTACTGCCTGATGGATCCTTTTAGTTATAAATTGAATTATACCCCAGCACCTCAGAAAATGAACTTATTTGGAAACAGGGTCATTGTAGCTGTAACTGGTTGAGATTAGGTCATTAGAGTGGACCCTAATCCAATGGGACTGGTGTCCCTAAAAAAGAAAAAATTGGGGGGTCATGTGTGTGGCTCAGTCAGTGTCCGACTCTTGATATCAGCTCAGGTCTTGATCTCAGGGTCGTGAGTTCAAGCCCCACGCTGGGCTCCAAGCTGGGTGTAGAGACCACTTAAAAAAAAAAAAAAGGAAAGAAAGAATTGGAAACAGACAAATCCACAAGGAGAAAGCTGTGTAAACATGAAGACAGAGACAGGGGCGATGCATTCCATCTATCTACAAGCCCAAGAATGCCAAAGACGGTCTATCGGCAAACCACCAGCAGCCAGGGGAAAGGCATGGAACACATTCTCCCTCACAGTCCACAGGGGATCCAACCCTGTCGACATCCTGATTCCAAATTTTTCTCCCCCAGAACTGTGAGAGAATAAATTTCTGTCATTTGATCCACTCAGGTTGGGGTACGTTGTGAGAGCAGCGCTGACCAACGAACACCCCTTTATAGGAGACCGTTAGAGCGAAGATCCGCACTCACCTGAGGGGATATTATGAAGCAGTCCCGCTCTGTCTCTCTCTGACTTCCGAGAATTCTCTACACCTCTCAACTGAGAACCAAACGCTCTCTTGTCCTTCAAAATCTGTGCCCAGGACTTGGCTCTACTGGGGGTGTGTACACAGCGATAAGCCCTCATTAGAGCAGGGTGGCAATAGGTAGGTCTCGGGGACCTTTCAACGGGTTCGCATCCTAAGCTGGTACTTATAGTGGGGCTTTCAACGAAAGAAACCAAAATCCATGCAGGGGGAATACATGTACCTGCGGATTGAGTAATAGTGAAACAAAATGAAACCAAACCTTGCTGTAAGGATATTATACAGTCATTAAAGTACTTTTCATTAGGAGTATATAATTATATGGAAAATGTGCATGCTATAAAATCAAAAGAAAAGCAGAATATAAAATACTCTATATTAAAAAAGTGGAAAGAAATACATCAAAATATTAAGAGTCTTTAATTTGGGGGCTGGCAAGACTATTGGGATTGTTTTTCTTCTCTCTGCTTTCTCTTTAAAAAGCATCCATTATTGCCATAATAGAGAAGTATCTTGGGGGTGGGAGATCACTTCTTAAGATTCACAACTTGCCTTCGTTCATCTTGGCTCCACTGTTCCTTGCCATCCTCATACAATACCACCAAAATTCTGCCAAAGGTTTGACAAATTTGCCCCCACACGGAGGAAGGGCCTTTTCCAGTTTGGAAAGTAGGTTTATCTCCTAAAATCTGATTAAAATCACTTTCTGCCAACATTACAGAAAACTCTAGGGGCAGAAATTTTGCACAGAAGGTTTTTTCTTTTCTGTTCCTGGTACCTGAGGTGGGTTTCTGCCTTCCAACCTTTCCAAATGTTTCTTCCATGAAGAACAATACCCACATTTATCATCCTTTGTCTCTTCAGCTGCTTTCTTTCCTCTAACCAGATTTTTTTTCCCCTTAAAAAAAAATTTTTTTTAAACACCATTCCCTAAAATTCTTCCTTTCCTATATTGCCCAAAATTCACTAGCTGGAGATTGACCTGAGTTAAAACATGTCCTCTTTTAAATAGGACTATCCATGAGGAACTTGCAGCAATCAGACATTCACACCTTAGTACGGATTAGCTCTAGAGCTCTGTTTTCCTCCTACTACCCAGCTCAGACTATTAAAGTGAAGAACTGAAGTTCTGAACGGATGATGAATGAAGGGAGTTAGCAGCATTTGGGCATATCGCGGAAAGAAGGCACTGGCCCAGATTCGGGCATCTGGTATGTGAAAAACAGAGCTGCTGAGGACAGGAAGGAGAGAAGGCAGTGACGGGAAGCTAGCAAAGGCAAATGAAACCTCATCAGGGTTTTGCTGTATGGCCCCCGAGAGTAGCCTTAATTCACTTATTAATTTATTCTGCAAAGGGAAAATTTCTGCTGTAGCTTTCAACTAATATTCAAAGAAAACAGAAGCACTAAAACAATTTTTAAACTACATGAATAACATGTGCTTGTAAGCGGGCAGGGTCTTGGGACTCCTTTGATAGTGAATACTGATCATTAACAAGCTACAGATGAGTTGCCAGGCATTAGTCATTTCCACGTATAAGCGAACGTACGTATGTTGTGTGTGTGTGTGTGCGCGCACATGCCAGCTGACCCTTGAGCAATATGGGTTTGAACTTCGAGGGTCTGCTTATATGTGGATACTTTTTTGATAAATATAGTACAGTACTATAAATGTATTTTCTCTTCCTTATGGTTTTCTTAATGTTTTCTCTAGCTTACCTTATTGTAAGAATTTATCATATAGCACATATAAAATACAAAATGTGGATTAATCAACCATTTATGTTATTGTTAAGGCTTCTAGTCAACAGCAGGCTAGTAGCAGTTACGTTGTTAGGGAGCCAGAAGCTATACGGAGATTGCCGACTTCACGGGGAGTTGGTGCCTTAACCCCCACGTGGTTCAAAGGTCAACTGCATGTGCATGTGTGTGTCTGTGTGTGTGAAATAAGCTTTCATAATGACTTAGCTGAGTTCTGAACCTGGTAAGGAAGTCAGAGAGGGAGCAAACTCCCTCGAATTACATGTAGTAAAACGCGCATGCATGTGCACCAGTTTCTGGGCAGAAGGTCTAAAGCTCTGACCCCATTCCCAGAGGGCAGCAGCTACCGTGCTAGGGACAGACCTTCTGAATCAAACACACTCTGTGCCAGGCTCCAAGCTATCACGTGCATGCCTCCAGCTTCATACACAGGAGCTACTCCACCAAAAAAAGAGGAAAGCTAGGACTGTGCTGGCCAAATACAGCCTTCTTCCCACATGGGTGGGGTGAGGCGGCAGCAGGCTTGCCATGGCAGGGACTTGCTCCCTGCAGTCTAACCAGTTTCTCTGGGGAGAGTGGGGAAACGGGCTGGGGAGGGGCATCTGGCTGGGTTTTCTCTAAGACCCTTTGATCCCAAGGAAGCAGATAAGCTGCTGATGTTCTCAGATTTTCCACTTACTCTTCAAGGCAGTTCCATTTTCTCTCCAAATCTGCTCCCAGTTATACAATTCAATGGCGAGTTCCATCCACTTCTCTCTTAGTTTCTCGAATATGAAGATTCATTTCACAAAACTTCAGTTATGAAAAAATGTTTTAAAAAACTTAAAGCTCTATATTTATTAGAGAAAATGAATAGGATTTTTTAGCCGACACTTTTTGGGGATGCTCTTGGCCTGGGACACATTTCCAGTCTTCAGGGGAAGAGAATAGTCACTGACGAATAAACAAGAAGCCAAAACCCACACAAAGGCCTACAATGATAAATTCACTCTTGTGACCTTTCTAAGGCAGGAATATGAGTGCACACATTTTATAATGTTTCTAACAAGGTAACTGGAAAATTGAATTCACCAGAATACCCCATTCTCAAACCATCCCAGTTAAGAATGATATGCTCTCAGCAAGAGAAGGTGTGACAAAGGGAGCCGAGATCTGCCATGAGCAAGAAACCAAGGTGTCCCTTACACAAGCCCTTGGGACTGCTGCGCACCCACCCGCCCTCCTATTTCTGTGCCTCTCCCCCTCCGCGCATCAGAAGCAGCCGCAGCCCTGCAAACGCACTTCTATCACCAGCACCGCGGCTGGCTACAGTTTTCCGTTTATAAACCTGTAACTCTGACACCATCTCCTTTCTGCCCTCTGCACAAGCCCATAAACATCCCCAGCTCTGGCTCATGACGGGTTCTTTCCTCTAATGGAAGCTCCCTCCTGGATATCCCAAAAGAGAAAGATGTGTCTGGTAAGTGGGAGAGGTCAAACCTGAGCGCAGCTATTTATTACATATACTGCGACCAGAGGGATCTAACTCATCCATCAAAGCCCTCGTCATCCTCATCACATTAGCTTCTTATAAAAGCCTCCTGCTCTTTCCCCTCACAGTCCAGCCCTGCCGCTTCTCTCCTCCTCTCTCTGTCTCCCTCTCGCTCTCTCCCTCTCATGCACTTTCAGGAAAATGAACCCTCTCTAACCCCATTGCTGTTCTCCTTAAATCATGGCTACCCATCACTCCGTGGCTATTTTTAAACTTTACTTTTATCAATACTCATCCTGTAGCTCAGGGAGATATTAAAACTGTACTGGGGCAAGGAAGGGCGTTTCTGACACTTGCTCCCTCATTCATCAGTTCCTCATAGGCCCGTTGGTGACAATGAAAAGATTTCACAATACCGTGCAGCAGAAACTCATTCTCCTGCTCATCCATCATGCTCAACCTAGCAGCAGTTCTACTGACCTAATCTGCAATGCCTCGGTACTCACTGGAGATTTCTTAAAGGCACCCTTCATTGTTGTCCGTAACAAAGAACAGGTCTGGGCCATTCGATAAGGAGGCTAAATGGTGCAAGGATTAATGAAATATTGCTGCATCTCCCCCAGTCCTGGGTTCAAAGACTGCGTGGCGGGTGTAGCCAAGCATCCTTTCTCAGGCTGAATTCAGCATGGCCCACTCATGGCTCAGCTCAGTGTGCTCCAAATACAAAGAACATTGCTTGGGGCACAAACGCATGAAGGGCCCCAAACTGTGGGCTCGGTCACTCATCCATTTCTTCATTCATTCACTGATATGTTTCTTCATTCAGCAGACACCTTTTAAGCATCTATTATTCACTAAATTCTAACATAAACTGCAAGGAACTCATTGCTTACTGGAAGGGACGGGAAAAAAAAAAAAGCAAAGATAAGATTCAGTGATAGCCGCTACGGCAGACTGCTAACTGTCCCCTGACACACTTGCCCTCATATTTATTTCAGTTATAGAATGCCCTGTGAATTGTAGCAGGGTACAATTCAAAGGGACTACATCTCCCAGTTACCCTTCAGCGTGGTGGCACCATGTGACTAAGACAAAGCTAATGGACTATTGGTAAAGGGTTGCGTGTGAAGCCAATGTCGTAGCCTGAAAAAGGAAGCTCGCTATGCTTCGTGCTGCCTCCCCTCTTCCCATGGAATGGAGCAGATTTAAGTTGCTGGTGAGCCAGATTTGGCCATGAAGACAAGACAGCTAGCTAAGGAATGGCAGAGCAATTGAGGAAGGAGGAGCCTAGGTGCCTGAATGACCTCAGGGAGCAGAAAGACCGCTGGTGCCAGAGGACCATGCACTGGCTATGGCAGTGACCCAAGCCCTGGTGGCAGGTCTAGACATGTGTGAAGAAAGGGGACTCAGACACCCAATTTCCACTTTGACCTGCAGAGGATTCTGAATGAAGCCCAGAGAAGAAAAAAAAAAAAAAAAAGCTGCCCTAAAGGTCCCTATGTGTTTTGCAGCTGACATCAGCCCATTTAAATGCCCGGAATGAGGACAAATGAGAGGCAATTCAGAGACCCCAATAGACAAACACAATAAGCACTCCTGATTGATTTAAGTTCACAGATCATTTACCCCTAACCCTCCAGCTTGTTCCTTGCTAACCAAAACAAACCCTCTCTAGAATGTTCTTAACAGTCCACACTGTTCATTCAGTTAGCTACTCACATATTCTCCCAACTGTCCCCATTTCAGGTCTCTGTCCTCTCTCTGGAAAGAAAACGTAAGCTCCCCAAGGGTAAGAATTGCCTCTTTAGCTGCTCTCTCACAGAGCTCAGCAAAGGGCTCAGCAAGCCATGGGCACTCAAAAAATACAAGCCAACTTATAGAGAAATGGGACACCAAAGAAATGCAATAAGACTGGACAAATTTTGTGAAAACGAAACATTAGTGCTACAAATAACATTTGAGGCGCTTTGGTTTAGAGCCCCCATTACACACAAGAAAGAAAGAGCTCCCATTACATGCAGAGAGAAAGAGAGAGTTCCAAGACAGGTGAATGCTGAGACCAAGGTCTCACAGCTATTTAATGACAAAGATGCTACAAAACTAGGGTCTTCTGTGTTCTTTCTGCTACAGCAGAATACCAAGTTGGGGCCGAAACAAGAGCAAAGCCAAGTTACAAATACCAAGAGCACCTACTCTCACCACTTTTGGTCCAGCCCAAGACCTTCAACCCACTCCTGTCTGACAGCAACTTCCCAGCTGAGAGTCCAGGGGCATGTGAGTCAGGAGAGAGTAGTGGAGACATGTGTGGAGGGAGAGGCTGAGAAACATGAGCAGCGAATTTTAATCTACGGCAGGCTCTCTACCCACTCTCCTGGATTCTAATCAAGAGGCACCTTAGCAACTTTAAACTTCAAAAGGCACCAATTCCTCCGGCCAATCACAAGGCCAAAATTCCAATTTCTACTTTTCCAAGGAAAATACCCCTATCTTATAACTAATGTGTAATACACAAAAATGTTGTATTTAAAATTACTTGAATCTCATATGCCATTGATTTTAATATTCCATGATTTTATGTAGCACTAAGAAAAACAGAACTATTAAACTAAAACATAATGTTTTCCAATCACTTCGGAATTTTTATTTTATACTTATGAGAATTGTTCTTTTAGATTAATCTAGACACTGATTTTTATCACTCGTGTGTGTGTGTGTGTGTGTGTATCACACATACATACACACATATGGAATACACAGCATAAGGTGTTCTAAAAATGCCTCTTTGGAATCAATTTTCAACTCGGAGTTGATTGATGTTTGTGTTTTCATGCAAAATACCATCTCTGTCAGTCAAGAGTATAGCGGATGCAGCCACCAACATGCATTCTTCAAGCTTTGTTACTGGTATGTTCTCAATCTTACCAGGAAATGTCAACAAAAGGTTTTCAGACAATAACCAGAGTTATAGTCTTCCCTCAAATGGTCCTTCAGTAGTTTGTTGACTAAAACCATAGGGGTTACAGCCCAGAGGAGTCTCCAAGATAACTGTCAATGCTGGCCCAGCTTAGGCAGAGACAAATATGCCATGACAGACCCTGGTCATAGCTTTCTTTCATAAGATGCTGTAATATGGCGAGATTCATCCCTACCTCAGAGATTTGAAAGTGTGAAGAAACACACATCTTAACAACATGAAATTTGGTGTTACTTTTGGCGGGCATCTATTGCATTATCTTCCCAGAACCATGTTCCCTTCTTTCAGGGCTGTCCATGAGCTTGTGGAGGGGGCTGCCTATTACGGGAGGATAAAACCTTGGCTCCTGGCCACAGAAGTGGATGCAGGACTCCAATCCTAGGACTGCTTTCACCTGCCACCCCTCCCCCACAACCAACCCCCCATGCCCATCACCTCAGCTGGATTTGACACTCAGGGTATCTATCACGAGGCCAAAATCAAGGTGTCAGTCAAGCTGGACTATCACCCAGAAACTCTGGGGGTGGGGGAGGGGGATCACCTTCCAAGTTCACTCAGGTTACTGGCAAAATCCAGTTCCTTGCAGTTACAGATCTGATGTCCCTGATTCCTTCCTGGCTGCCTGCTGGGATGCACTTTCTGCTTCTTGAAGCTGCCTGGATACCTTCTTACAGGAGCTCCTCCATCATGCAGCCAGCATGTCGAATACCTCATGGCAGTACCTGCACATTCACAATTCTCAGGGCTAGGGGCAAAGACTTCTGGGGGGCTATTTTTAGAAATCTACCTACAACATTTTTTAGAATTCCGGGAACTATGGGAGTGACTGAAGTAGTCTTCCAATAAAATCCTTTATTCTCTTATGCTAGGTCAAGTTGGATTTCTGAGCCCTAATATACTATTAAATTAAGTAGAGCTAAAGACTAATGATATCAAGAGTGGCCTGACGTGTTTTGACCAATGGGTAGCAGATAACACTGTTCTTAAATTAATCTAAATAAAGCTAGTTCCAATTCCATTTGGGAACATAGGCCCTTCAGGAACTAGATTAACAACAGTGAAAACTCAGGAAGATTACAGCAGTGCCTCACGCACTAGAACAGGAAGTGAGATGTTGTCCACCCATCTTCACACGGGGCTGGCAGAGATAAGGGCCCAGAGCCCCTAAAAGACAATTTCCTTAAGAAAAAAAAAAAAAATCCAAGATCCATGTTTTAAATCTTACACATGATGGGAAAAGGAACCTTCCAAGCCTTTTGTGGTAATTAATAACTTCAGGCTATTTGGCTCAGAATATCCTAAGTGGATTGCTATAAAATGATCTTTGTTCTGCCATCTAATATACTCCGTGAGGCCTCCTCCACTCACCCGAGTATCTCTCACCCACCTTGTCTTGCCAAAATGGTGCCCCTATTCTTTGCGACGCGCAATTGGAGAGAGCGTGGAAGAAAGGAAAAAGGAGAGAACACAAACGTGTCTGAAGAAAACCATTTCAGAATTTTTCTTCAACACTTATCTCCAAAATGGCCCATTTGATTCATGAACATCTCTAATGTATATCATCAGTGACTGAAGGAGTTTTTTTATATGATTTTTGACAATTTAACAAGTCCTCCTGACAAATTAAATGGTTGTGTTGACAACTTAACTGTACTGCCAATCAATATTTTCAATTACTTTCATTGTCATTCAGAAAAAATACAACACGAGGTCACACAGTGGTAAAACCAAGGGAAAAAAAATAAAACGAGGAGCGGTTGGTGGGGTGGGGTGCGGGCGGGGGGTAGGGAGGAAGCAAACTTTAAGGCACAACACACCATCATCCGCTCTGGGCCTAGGGGACCCCAGGTTTCTGAGACATGTCTGGAAAATGGCACTTCCCTTGGGGTGACTCTCTCAGACTCTACAATGGAGATTTTTCCCTTCCTACAAGCTATTTAAAAGTCATTAGATTTGAGCCATGGACACACAGCATTTTATTAAAAGGCCCTCCTCTCAGGCATTTGCCAAGCTGCCGCCAGTGCGTCCACAGTCCTCCGGAAAGGCCCTCCAGGACCCGCAGGTAACGTTTCACAGCCTTTTCCAGGGGTCGATTGGTCAGTCTGAAAAATTTAAGTCTGAGAACACCAAGGCAGAGGTCAACCTTCTTAAGCTTTTCAAAGGGGTAGCAGCAAATCGATATTTTCAAATGTGTATTTATCATGCGGGAAGAGAGGTTACCCATGGAGAGCAGAACAAACACAGAAATATTCCAGTTTTTTACTGTCCAGAGAGTAGAAATGGAAAAAGATGATCTGGGGGTTAAAGGCAGATTTCAAAAATGATTTTTTTTTTTTAATGATCGCTCAGAGTAAAGAATTTAAAAGGGATTATTCAGCGACAGGCACCAGCTCTCAAGTCACGGAGCGTGCTGTGGCAGTGTCCCAGGTCCTGGGACTTCTGGTCACTCCCTCGCTAGAGGTGTTGCCTGAGCATGAGAAAAGAACATAAAGCCCTTCTCTCTTCAGGTTTGCCTCCCTCTCCCAGAAGCTGCACATACTGTTCTTCCCCTGCCACAGGCTGTCCTCCCACCTCCTGGGGGCCTGAGACCCACCTCCTCCAGGCAGTTTTCTTTGATTTCCCTGGCTCAGCATGCTCCCTCACTTCCCCAGCTTTCCTGGTATTTACTGTCTACACCCCCCCCACACCCATTTAGCTCTGAATCATTTAGTGTCTTGTATTATTATCTAAATGTTCCACATACTAAGCACTTTAGAAATATTTACTTAATCTCCTTAGTGAACTTAAGTACCCTTGGGAAAGGACAATGTCAGCCTTCTCAGGACCTCTCACCATGAACGATGCGAGGGTGGCAGGGAAGTCACTGCCAAGGCTAACGCCGGATGATGGGTAGCAGCTGCCAGGAATGACATGTTGAGCCAGACTCTCAGAGGATATTAGGCCTCACTGAGGGAGAGCGCTGTGAGAGAGCCGGTGGTGTCCATCTAGGGCACGGAACCAGGAAGTGGGGATGCGTGTGTCTTTTCCCTATAACTGGACAAAACACTGATGTGTGTGCAGTGGGTTCTCAATAAAAAACTAGCTTAAAGAAAGGTCCATATGCACCCCAATGTTCATAGCAGCAATGTCCACAATAGCTAAATCGTGGAAGGAGCCAGATGCCCTTCAACAGATGATTGGATTAAGAAGTTGTGGTCCATATATACAATGGAATATTACTCAGCTATCAGAAAGAACAAGTTCTCAACATTTGCTGCAACATGGACGGCACTGGAGGAGATAATGCTAAGTGAAATGAGTCAAGCAGAGAAAGATAATTATCATATGGTTTCTCTCATCTATAGAACATAAGAACGAGGAAGATCGGTAGGGGAAGAAAGGGATAAAGAAAGGGGGGGTAATCAGAAGGGGGAATGAAGCATGAGAGACTATGGACTCTGAGAAACAAACTGAGGGCTTCAGAGGGGAGGGGGGTGGGGGAATGGGATAGGCTGGTGATGGGTAGTAAGGAGGGCACGTATTACATGGCGCACTGGGTGTTATACGCAACTAATGAATCATCGAACTTTACATCAGAAACCAGGGATGTACTGTACGGTGACTAACATAATATAATAAAAAACCATTAAAAAAAAGAATCAAGTAAATCATTTACCAGGCATTAGCACTCAACAATTCAGGAGCCATTAGTCTGTCACTGAACTCTAACTTCATTTATTCACTCAACAAATGTCACCGGGCCATCACTGTGTGTAAGGGGCAGTAGCAGATGGGAGAGAGGCAGAGTCCAGTAAGACACATCCCTGGCCCTCAAGGGGTTCACCAGCCTCTGAGCAACAGAGACAAGCGAACAGTATTATTAGTAATAATACAGCAGCTAGTCCCCAAGGAGGGCTTCGTTTCAATTTGGGGAAGCAGGAAACACTTCCCAGGAGTGATGGCTGGCACTGATACTGGGCCCTGAACGATAAGAGAATTTGATGAGAGGAATGAACATCTCAGGAGAATAAACACAGAATGTTGGCTTAGCCCTCCAAGACTATACAGTCTAGAGGGAAAGAGAAGCCAAGGCTGAACAAGGTAGGAAATGGAAGAGATCAGTAGTCAATTGCTGTCAGAGCTCTGTGGCCAGACCAGTGTCTTGGAAAGACCAGCATTGAATCAATGAGTAGGGTATGTTCAAGGGGCAGGAAGCTGAAGACACAAACTAGCTGAGGTGCCATTACAAAAGTTGAGGGAGGAACTGCTGAGGGCCTTGGCCAAGGCAATGGCTGAAGAGAGGGAAAGAAGGGAACACCTGTGACAACTCTGTTGGCAAAGGGTTCTGAGTGCCTGGTGACTGGACAGATGTGAGGATGGAGGAAGGGTGGTAAGTCCAGCCCTGGAAGGCTACGGTTATCCATACACATGGCAACAGGGAGGATAACATCTGGATCCACTAATAAATCTCAGCATCATAGCAAGAGCTTTTCTAGATTCCTACCTCTAAATGCTGTGCTGATGGGGAGACCCTTCCCTGCCAAAAGGGAAGGACCTCTAGAGTACTTTAGGCTTCAAGGCAGAGTATTCCTGTTGCCAAGAAAAAATGTTAAGACCAATAGATGACAGCCTTGATAATATCCAGATATCCTGGGACAGGTGAGGAAGAACTCTCCAAAAGGCACAAGAAAAAGGAGGTGAATGGATTCACTTCAGCACATAGCAAGTGCACATCAGAATACACAGTTCCTCAGAAAGCAAGCTTCTCTGTAGGTAAATACTGATGCATCCAGAGCCCCTTACCTCACTGATGTAGGTCATCTCAAGCTCCAAATCCAGGTCTCCAAAGGGGAGACTCATAACACTGGGGCTATTGAGGGGTCATTGTTATGAAGGCTGGAGAGGGTGGGCTAGAAGATAGTTCTATTCCATTCTCCACCCTCCTTCCCCAACTTACATCCCACAGCCTGGCCCTGCCGCTCTCTTCCAGGAGAACCGGGTGAGCTCATCATCTTCCCAAGTCCAGAACCTGCCCACTGTTCTATAAAGCATAGTTCTGTCCCCTGGGACTCTCTGAGCTTGTTTCCATCCTTTCAAGACTTTTACTGAGAAGCCCTCGAGGCTCAAACATTACAAAGCTTTGTAGAACCAATCACTTGATTGCACAGTGTGAAGAAAAATTGACAAGCTACGTAACAGAGGCCCCGATTTATGTGTTCTCAGGAGAGGTGCCTAACAAAACAATGTCCCACTGATCACCAACCTCTTTAGCAAGTGGCCAGCTGTCTCTGGTGTTGCCAGACACTCCCCCTAAACACACACACACACACACACACACACACACACACACACACACACAACTTTCCCCTAATGGCTTTTCTTTGTAGAATGAACAAACATTCCCTCAGTCCTCACACTAATATAATGCTAGCAATTAAAAAAAGAAACAAGAAGCAGAATTTGGTGCATTCCCATCAAGATACAAACACACACACACACACTAAACAAACAGAAAAAAAAAAAAAAGAAGAAGAAGAAAAAGCAGCCTGGAATTGAAGTTTATATAGAGAAAAGCAGGGTTCTCGAAACCAGTCCTACGCTTGTGTTACTGAAAAACCAATGGATTTGGCTCAGTTCTGTTAACCATCAGCAATTATCTTCCTGTCAAAGCTAAAGGTAACAAATTTCCCCATATCCAGCGAGGCTATATCACCAACCGGACACCAACATCATCTGACGGCAAGTAAATCACCACAGCAGCCATGGGCCCTGACAGACAAATGCTCTGTCTCAGAAAATCCAGGCCTATCACTCAGAAAGGGAAAAAGGTTCTCTCAGCCGGTCTCGCAGGGAAGAGATTAAATGTTGCAGATTTGGTAGGTAAGTACAGTAGAAAGCAAATCCTAAATATGAGAATTATTAATGGACTTTACACCAGTCTTTTTAATCTGTTGCAAACATATGCTCATCTATTTTACCTTGTTTCCTGATGGACATAACAGGCAGGAACAGTGCATTATCCCAGCCTTAATCAGAGCCAACAGTACAAGAACAATGTCCTGCTACCTATCAAATGGGGACTACTTTAGCAATAGCTGTTCTTTTATAATGAAGACTGTGTAATAAAAGATACCACTAATATGTCCTGTCCTTACACTTAACAATAACATTCATTTCATGATATGCTACATAATGGGGATATCAGTTCTTAACCTGCTCAGGAACAAAGTACTGCATTATCACAGGGCAATTGGAACCTGGCTGGAATTCCCCGATAATCTATGGGTGGAAGCAGCATCCCCCCTCCCCAAAGGACATAGAGTGCTGGTGTCAGACTCTAAGAGCCAGTTTACCACTTGAGAAAAGCCACCTTTAACCCTCACAATCACCAAGCATTAAATTAGGGGCTGAAACATGGAACATTATGCAAACACCATCAGGGAAATCTCCACTAGGTTATACATTAAGTGTGTGATTGTCTGCAAAGAAGTTTGTTTCATCCACCTGTTTATTTCATTCAAGGCCCTGCTATGAACCTAGAGCTGAAGGAGGAATAGTGAGGGTCCCAAACAAATCACTGCCCTTAATAAAACCGCAATCTACCTGAGAAGATAAACTTTATCCACAGAACTCAAGCATCTAGCAAGAACCAGCTATGATGCTCAAATTAGCATGCTGCAAAGGGGAGAGGTTTATAAATGGGCAAATGGTGCTGTGCTGAGTCAAAGGTGACATTACTGGCTTAGTAGCCTGGTTCCATGAAGCGTGAGAGTATGTGTGAGTGTTTAAAAATAACTATTTGTTGAAGCCTCACTACGCACCAAGCACTGACCAAGAATCTTTGTATATTATGTTGTTGTATTTGCACAAATCATGATGAGAATCTCATTATTATGCTAAAGATAAGAAAACTAAAAACCAGAGAACTTAAGACCCTCAGTTCAAGGTCACCCAGCTAAAAGTTGTAGATCCAAGACTCAATGTCAGGCCCCCCGACATCAACAGCCACTTCATTTTTCACTGTATCACAGCAGTCAGTGATGGACATCAGCCTCCACTCACTGTGACTACCCACAGTCCCATTTGGAACATTGCTGTTGGGGTGGCTGCCTGGGGAGAGGCTTGGCAACTGGGATGGAGAAAGAGGCAAGCTCAGAAGCTTACACAGTCCTCTGACCTGTGATCTGAGCTCATCAGCATCATGCTATAGTCACCTGGGCCAACCTACCCCCTAAATTAACAATCAATCATCCAGAGAAAAAGGCTAGGTAGCCTGCATTTCTTAAATGTATAGGTACTGTTGGTCAAATTCTAAGTATTAGGTTGAACCGTATGAAACTGATATTTTTATAGGGCAAAACTGGTCCAACATGAGCATTTCCTCATTGTTCAGAATAAAGGGCAGGAAAGGGGGGACGGCAAATCATCCACCTTGGGTGGAGAGGACTTTTACCCCAGAGAATATATTCTGCCTTAATTTCAAGTCAAAGTTAAAACACTACAGTAAGATGAGGAAAAGTATTGGACTGGTGGGGAGGGATCTATAAAACTAAATTCCAAGTGTCTTTGACCAACCACTATAGGGCTTCAAGTAACTTGGACTCTCCTCTCTACCTCAGTTTCCACCTATGTGACATGAAGGTATTGAAACGTAAGTCCTAAAAAGTTTCTTCCAGTTCCTAAATGTTATCATGCTAGTGCTCTGTGGATGACATAAGTTGTTCTCCTGAGAGGGGATACTTAGCAAATGGGAGCAACAGAGAGCCTAAGGGAATGAGAAGCCTGCAGTAGGCAGAAGGGAACTATCATAGAAGATAATAGGAGCCCAGGAAAGAGAAATTGGAATTTAAAAAAAACACTTATTGGGGGCGCCTGGGTGGCACAGCGGTTAAGCGTCCGCCTTCGGCTCAGGGCGTGATCCCGGCGTTACAGGATCAAGCCCCACATCAGGCTCCTCTGCTATGAGCCTGCTTCTTCCTCTCCCACTCCCCCTGCTTGTGTTCCCTCTCTCGCTGGCTGTCTCTATCTCTGTCAAATAAATAAATAAAATCTTTAAAAAAAAAAACAACACTTATTAATTTTATAAAATTGGAAAGGACAAGACCTGGAAGCCCAAATACCTAATGTTTCTACCTGCCTACTTACTGAGTACCCAAAGCTCAATAAGAAACTAGACGGGCAGTCTGAACCACGTTTTTCTCATCATATTCCTCTAAGAGGTTCAGAGACCTTTAACACACCCACAAATCAAATGCCAGCAGCCAAATGAATCTGGCATTATCCTTCTCAGGATTTATGGCTGATGTACCAATTCCTTGTCTGGTCCTAAATCTGCTATTTATGAAGGAAGTATCCAAAGGCCCCAAGTGCAGCCACATGCTCCACATCTGCCTGCACAGGGGCACAATGACATTTGATGACAGGACTGAGTTCAGGAAAAAGTTCTCCAGCATGACAGTGCTTTGGATTAGGACATCAAAGAGCTCACATGGGCCTGGAAGTAAATTGCCAACCTTAAATATAAGAATGATCTGAGGAGATCTGGACTCAGCCCACCAGTGTGCCTGTTCTCACTGTGCCAAAAGCACAGTGCACCAGGAGGAAGAAAAGAAAGCTGTCCGGAAATCACCGACCATGGAGCCTTCTTCTCCAGTGGGCTTTATTGCTTCTCCACATTCTGCAAAGGTTATTCTCTGATATCTCCCATGGAAACTCTACCCAGTGTCATAACATTTGATAAGTTATTTATTCTAGCAGGTAGACAAAGATATATTTATTTGTCCTAACAGAGAAAGTACTTAGCTGAGAGTCAGTTTGAAATCTGAAAACTGGGCCAAACAAGCCATACTTGACCCAGAGGGATGACTGGGTTTTGGGGGATCCATACAAGGTACTGGAAAACCAAATATAGCTAATAATAATAATAATAATAATAATAATAATAATAAAGCGATTTCACATAAAAAAATGTCTGGCTTCTCTTAAATATAAGATTTGAAGTGCAGCTTCCAGTAATGGCAGAATAGCTTATATTGGACTAGCCCTCCCATAGATAATAATGATGAATTTTGGAGAAAATATTTTTTAAAAACTAATATGTTAATGCATTGGAAAGCAACCAAAAACAGGCAGAAACTGGATGGAATTCAAATCTTCACAGAAGTTTGCAAGACAGAACGGCTAAACCACAAGCAGAAAGCCAGACTCTTAGTGGCTAGACACGTCAGAGGATGTATTTATCACTGGTGGAGCAGTGAGAGAGTGAGGGGAGAGATCCCAGAAAGGAGGGAACAACAAAGAATGAGGTTCCCAAACCTGCAAAAAACATACAACCAGATCCTTGGGTGACCCTGAACTGTACAATTGCTGGGAAAATTACATGAAGCTGAGTGAAAAGTAACAACTGGAAGCATCAAAGAACTGAGCAGAGGTCTCAGCTGCTGCTTACCACAAGGAAGACATGGTTTGTAATTTGAGTCCAGCCAAGTTACCTGCTAGAACAAAAACTCAACAATGTTTATATGTATAGTTTTTTAAAAAATAATAAACTATAGTCTATTGATCTATTCAATGTATTATCCACAATGTCCAGGATACAATAATAAATTACTAGACATGCTAAGCAATAGGAAAATGTGATCCAGAGTTAAAACTTTTTAAAAAGTCAATAGACACTAAGCCTGGGATGACTCCAATTGTGGAATACACATGTACTTTAAAGTAGCTGTAATAAACATGACCAAGTTCTTAATTTAAAAGATGGTTATTAGTAAACAAAAAGACAGATTGAAAGATCTCATCAGAAAAATATATTTTAAAAAATGGAAATTTGGAAACTAAAAAGTACAATACTTAAAATGAAAAAATATGCTAGATGACTTTAACATAAGAACGGAGATGGAAAAAGGAAAGATTCGTCAATAGAGACTATCTAACCAGAAAGAGGAAAAAATATTCTACAAAGCAATAAACAGATTCAGTGAACTGCGGGACTACTCAAAATGTCTAAGATACAGGTAACAAGAGTACTGGTAAGTGAAAAGAAAGAGGCTGGGGCAGAAAAAATAGAAAGATTAATGGCCAAAAAGTCCCCAGCTTTAGTACTTTAGTAAAAATAAAATATATACACATATATAAAAATATAATATAAATATTATATATACAGTATATATAAACATAATAAAAATAAAAAATATACATATATGTTAATATACATAATAAAATATATAATAAATATAAAATATATATGTATATGTTATATACATAACAAAATTTAAACATAAAGACACAAGAAACTTAGAGAAATCTATGCAGTATGAATTTGGAAAAACATACCATACCTACAAACATCACTGTCAGACTTCTGAAAACCATAGTTAAAGAGAAGATCTTGAAAGCAGACAGAGAAAAATGCGACATTACTCTATATCCATAGGGGGAAACAACAGTTAAAAGTGACAACTGACTTCCCATGAGCGACAATGGAGGCTAGAGACAATGGAATGGCTGCTGTGAACTGCTGGAACAAGTGAAACCACAATTCTATACTCAGTGAAAGTATACTTCAAAAATGAAAGCAACATAAAGAAACCTTCAGATAAACAGAAACAGGGAATTTGTGCCAGAGACTCAGATGATAAATGTTTAAAGAAATTCTTCAGACTGTAAAAAATCATTATCCCATGAAATTTCAGTCCTATTAAAAAAATAAAAAGCTGTGAAAATGGGTGGTATGTTATCAAATGTAAAGACTATATTTTCTTCTTTCTATTTCTTTCAATGATATATAGCTATTTAAAGCAAAATTTTTAACATTGTAGTGTGGCATTATAACGTAAGTGTACGTGAAGCATCAGAGCATACAACCATGCTTGGCGTGTACCAAGTCCCCGATAAATACTTGTTCAATAACCATTGCTGAATTCAGATTGCCACCTTGCGCTAGACAACTATCCTAAGGCTCCTTTCAGCCTTATCTTTACATGATGATAAGTAGCTATGGCCAATCTCTTATCCACTACTACTAACAAACTTCAAATCATCTCTAACAGTAATTCATCCAGGAATGTCTTCATTTCATTTGGACTAATATGTCAAAATCTCCCAATATGCCATTGCAGTTCCAGCTACAGGAGCCAATGTATCACAGGAGACCAATTAATCGTCTTGGTTACATGACAGATAGGAAATCCATGACATCTCCACTTGCTTGGGGTATCTTTCTATCCTTCGTGACATGTAGGTAAAGTACAGAAGAACATGAGTCTTACTATTAGACGTCATTCCATTGGACTATGTAATTATTGGATGTGTGGCCTAGGGCAAGTCCTTTAAGCCCTCTATGCTTCTGTTTCCTCCTCTATGAAATGTGAAAAGTAATAATTTCATCATGTGGTTGTTGGGATGATTAAATGAGAGGTTTATACAGCTCCTAGCACTTAAATGAGTGATAACAGGAGATTTCGGGTTGCAATTATTTAATAATTAAAAAGGGCTTTAAAAGTATTATCCTCGAAGCAGTTAAATGAGAGTGGATTCCAGATGATTCTATCTTATATTCCTTTTATTACTAAATACATCAATGAGCACTTCTGCTAAGCCATTCAGTTCAGAGCCCTTTAACTCCATCCTCTAGATAAGCAACAACCATCCTGTTATAAACACACTCCCTTGAACGTTTGTTCCCACCCTTTTGGCAGACCAACATGTCGTTATCCCAAACTGACCCATTTCTTCATATGAGCTTCTCCTCCAAATAAGTGAGTCAACTCAAAAGCTAATCTAAACCCATGACAGGTAGCATCACAGTAATTCACATTCCATACTACCCCAGACTCACGGATGATGGAAAGTCAAACAAGAAGCTATAGAGAACCACAGTCAGAACACATAGTTACAAAGGGAGCAATGCCCTCTTTGACCTTCAAGTGCTAGTCACCAACTATGTTGCAACCAACCTCTCCAGATCCTTAGCTTCAAGAACAAAGATTCAGGACCTGATGACCCAAGTCATCAGGGTTCAACAACCAGCATCTCTTATCACTCAGCACATTAACCAGTGAGAAGCTGACCAAGGCCAAGTCCACCTGTGCATCGTCACAAAACCAACAGAGCCTACCTTGCTCGTTACCAATTAAGCATAAGCCAAGTGTGGTGTTTATGATCTCAACTTCAAAACTGAGTTGCTTCTCTGGTTAATTATTGGTCAAGTGGCTTTCTATCTGCCCTTAACTTCCCATAAGTGGTTAACCAACGAGCCCATCATTACCAGCTTCATGAGGATGAGAGGTTAAACATAAGCTTGATTATAAGCCATAAATGTGAGTGATTTGAAATGTTATTGGTTATTACAAAAATATATGATAATAATTTCCTCTTTAATGAAAGAGAACATGTTTATAGTGGTCCCAAGCTCCTTGTTCAGGCTTTGGGAAAGAGATGAGAGCATGATAAACAGCTCAGCCTCAGGATGGGCATTTGGGGTGAGGTGGCAGAAATGAATACTCACCACTTAGCAAGGTCATAAAAATGCAGACACATCACTGCATTTGTATGATAAATACTGAGTTTATGGGCCCCTTTCTTGCAGGAGCTGCATGTCACTAGGGAAGGTTAGGTGTCAAAAGAGTCAGAGGAGCCAAAGAAAAAGGATCCCAGAAAGCCCCCTTCCTGTTCCCAGCAATGAATGTTAAAATGAGGACTTGTCCAAGTAAATTCTAGGCAGTGATAACAAATACATACAGAATGCATTAGATACAAAATTATAATACAGAGTGTAGAAGTATAACAATGTATTTTAAACCTCCCAACCACATGACGTGACATGGAGAAAGTAGAAAGAATGAGAAGCCTAGGAACAGCTGGTGAAATTCGGAATATACAATAAAAAACTGAGCATTACCACTGAATAAGAAGGGAAGGGGAGTCTTCTTTTGCAAGCAATGGAAGGAGGGCCTATCTGCTGAGGGTAGGCTGTTGCCCCCTACTTTTACAAGTGGTTTGTGGTCTCTACCGCTGCCCTCTCTGGGGAGTAGGTGGGGGGAGTCCTGGCATTACCAGATTACAGGACACTCCACATTTCAGGAAAGGATCCTTGAACTCAAACTCCAATCGATGACAAGGCAGTCCAAGGCCGATCAAATCATAGCTCTGACCAAGAGGTCGTGATACAGCAAGGGACCAGAGTGGCACCATGCCGAAGAGATGTTGGCATCTTTCCTAAGCCCTGTGAGCAGGTGAAAGAACTCCTGGGGGAGCAAACCATAGTGCCAACACCAATAGCTAAGAAGCCTCAGGAAAGCAAAGTGGCGATAAAAGCTTTACAGCTAGCCCTCCTTACGCTGAGTGCTCTTTTTCTAAATTAAAAGTCGTTTTCCATTTTTAACAGCCCCAACAATAACACTTTATAGACCACTCTCTTTTCACAGAGCACTTTACAGTCATTAGTTATTTAATCCTCAGAGGTGTCTCAGGAGGCCAACGGGCAATGGACTCACTTACTCCCCTCTCCTTGTCCAGAAGAGCCGGAGTTGGCCTAGGGGGTGTATGGGCTGGCTGGAGGTGGCGGTGCTCCCAACATGGGGGTGAACAGCTTGATCCAAACCATAAGGCAGCAAGTTTGCATTTGCTGAGCTTATTGATGCTTGCAGAATTTTTTTTCAACATTGTCAAATCATTTTTGCCAATAGAACTGCTTTTTGCCTTTGCTCGCTCTTAGCAGACACCAGTACTAGTTGTTCAGAGTGGTAAAGGTTTTATTGCAACCTTCAAGTTAACAATCCCTCCAAAATGTGTTTGTTGCCTGGAGAGGCAGGCAGACCTCACCAGTCCAATCAGATGTAACAAACCCACTCAGTGAAATAGCTACACAAAAGTAAATTGGTGTTTCATGGAGGCATTTCTATAGAGCGGATCAAACTCTAGACACCTTCAAAAGCTCCCCCAAACACATGCATACACAGCTCTAAAATTTCCTAGCTCTTCCCTGTAATTTTTTCATTTAATAAATATTTACAGAGTACCTACTATGTACAAGACACTGCTGAGTGCTCTAAGGGATGAGATGCCAACTGCACACGGCTCCTTTACTCAAGGATCCTGCAGGCAAGGAGTAGAGCTGAGGTGAATGCACAAATCACTACAACATATAAGACAGAGAGTGCTAAGGACCAAAGTAGAGTGAGGATGGAATGCTGGACAGGCACACTGAGTACAAACGCTCATTTTCAGTTGATGGAACCAGAATGGCTCCACAGAGGAGACGGTCTTTGAACTGGGCCTTGGGAAATGAACAGAAACTAGGTATGGGGGGGGGGGTGGTACGAGGCATTTCGGGTCTCCCAGAACAGAGTGAGCACAGACACAGAGATAAGACTGGGCTGGGGTATGAAGGGGAAACCTTGGTTCCACTGTTTGTCATATAGTGTGAGAATAACAGCCTTTCCAGACTACCCCAAGTAAAGAACCACCTCCCCACCCAAGCCACTTTCTATTCCAATAGCTTTTTTCATATTCTTTACAGTTTACACCAGAAGTTGCCCCCATTGGTTCACATTCCATCCCTACCATTACCCCCTGCCACTAGGATGTAAACTCCATCTTATTCAACTGTGTATCCAGACCACTGCTTGGCGCTAACTTAGACACTCAATAAACATTTGTAGAATTAACTATCTAATTAATTACTGTGTCATGGAATCCTGGATATGTATCCTGTACCAAATTTTAGTTTTAGAAGGTGTAGGATTTTCTTTATTCAAACCCTTGCTCTCTGTCTGCCCAACTCTGGGGGCAGGGGAGGCTGACTTTATCTTCCTTCTGCTCAAGGCACCAGTGTTGCTATAAATATGTCACAGTGTCTATCAGACACCAAATATTCGGAGGTCCCCCAAGGATGGTCCTTCATCAGAGGCCGCTGGGCTGGAGAGTGCAGCTAGAGCTGATGCGGCATAGAAGGCAGAAGGCCAAGGGCCAAACAGCGACCTAGCCCAGCCCAGCCAAGCCCAGCAAGATCTGGCCTACAGAATGACCTCTGAAAGTAGCTACTACAAATTCACAGCCAAGGTAATGGAATGGGGGCAGGTGCTAAGGGATGTCGAGAACAAGTACTTAACCTCCTGGGAAGAAACAAAGTGAAGTGTAACCTTCCCAGATTTTATCAACACTCTCCCTTCCTGTGAGCCCAAATTCTTCCTGATTAAGGCTCGATAGACTCCAAGGAAGGAAGCCCTATATTCAAATAGAATGAGCACAGATATTTAGAGGACCTTTACATTAAAAATGAAGAATGGGAAGCCAGCCCCAAAATACAGAGTCTGAGATGCCTTTTTCTTCCTTGGAGATCATCTCTCCAAAAATCTTTAGAACATCAATTAACCACAAATAGAAAAAAAGCAAACAGCAACTAAGTCCATTGCATGTGGGGTAGGGGCCCCAAAACTTGGTGCCGTTCCTTGAAATCCAGGGTGAAAAGCTACATCTTTCCAGTGCTCACACTCCGACACATTCACGCCAACCCCTTTGTGTGTAAGGCAGCGGCCAGCCATATACTCATACCTGGCGTCGACATTTGACCAGGGCCTCTAATGGCTAGGAGGAATCACTTCCACAAAATATGTTTTTAGGACCACAGGGGTAATTGAGACAGAATGCTAAGCCGGCGTGATTTGGGGGGATCCATCTAAAAAGCCTAATCATGGCTAATTCACCATTTGCGTCCACCCTGGGATTTCATGCAGAGCGCTGGTTTCACTAAGGTAATTGGTGCTATTGAAACAAGCCAGTGCTCTGCAGTTCCCTGCTTCCCTCCTCGCCTCTGGGCACGGAGAGGATCAATATTTGTTAGGATTGCTTCTTGTTCCAACAATGTAAGATTTACAATACTAGCTGGGATTCTCACTTTGTCTTCACACAACTCATCAGTGGAACCCAATTACTAACCTCAGACAAACAACATTAACATGAGCCTCTATGCTGCTTTATTGCCCTTCATCCAAGTCTCATTTCAGGGTCTTCAGGCAGTGCCACTATAACAGATACTACACTTTAAAGTGTGCTCCAAGGAATAAATTCTCAGTCTTTCATTACTCGTACCTTGATTTACTTCATATCATCTTGCCGCTATAGACAAAGATAACACACTGTAAATTACAGCCATCCTGTCTCGTAGTTTCAGAGGTAGGGGGAAGGCAGGGAGTGAGGCTTGCTTTGGCTTCACAATTAGCAGTGGACCAGGCGCTATCGCTCCCACACTGCCCCACGATTAGCTGGTGTTTATTAGAACCATTTGCAAAGCGTGGTTTGGACACAGATCCCTTCCCCCACCCTCCATCCTCCCTTCTGCCAGAGAGCCCATTAAATTAGAAAAACTTCAAAGCTAAATGAAAGTATGGTTTCAACCACTCTTTATCACACTCTCTCACAGAATATCAGCTCACATACATCGGTTCAGGAGGTAACTCGGGAAATTTATTTAGCGCAGAAACCCTTCCAGTAATCAAGCTTCCGTTGCTAGATGACTCGAAGTCTCCCAAATCGGGTGTAATTCTCAGCAGTTCCCTCTTCTCTCCATCCTGAACCCTGGTCCAAATTAGAGCCGTCTGGCTTTGCCTTGAATTTCAACTAACAAGAGAGCCTGAATAAGGAGAGACCTAAGGAAACAGTCATTGGAAAAAGTCCTTCAAGTTAGCTGTAGCAGTACCCCCTTATTTGTCCTACAATTTCCTCCATCCTCCATCCTATTCCAGTAGCTGATAACTAAGAACATTAGTTTTATGCGACTTGTCAAGCTCAAATGAAAAGAGAGCTAACTTTAATGACACTGCAATTAATCGCCCCAATAGACAGACAGCTAAAAGACAAGATATTGACTTCATTAAGGATAATGTATTATGTCATTAAGTTGGTAGGGTCACCTTGTGTATCATACATGCCTGCTAATATATTGGCATTTTCCTCAAATAAGATAAATTCAGATATGAGTGATAAAGCTGATTAGAAAATGTTTAATCTAAAGAGGCTACTTTCCTTATATGCCTGCCCTGCAGCCCCAGGTAGAAGTGAAGTCATAAGAAACCATTATAGACCCAAGATTACCTCAAATACCAGATCCAACTCATTTATAATCCAGAGCTTCCCTCCTTCATTTCTGCAGTTAAAAGGCTGCCTTAACTGATGGGAGTTGGAGAGCTTTTGGCAACTCAATGTTGCACATGCTTTAGTTGGTGGGGTGTTGTTTTGAAACACAACACCTGTTTTATTTTGAACCTTCACATGCCCAGACAATTCCAACGAACACAGCCACGTGTGCTCTTGGTGACATGGGGCCAGGGGGTACCCCTGTCCAGGCAGGCCTCCAAAGCCACTTGGATAAGAAGAAGAATTGGAATACACTGCAGCTCCAAAATGGATCGTTCTTTTTAATGAGATAACTTCTCTTCAAGGCTTATCTAAAGGGAGTTGGTTGACTTAAATAAAATCATTTTTCATTTAGAGTGGAGTATTCACAAATTATGATACATTTGGAGAAGCTTTTCCTGGCACTTCATTTCACATAAATAAAATAAGCTTTTTAAAAAATTATTTATCTCTCGTCAACTAATTCAGCAAAAATGTAATCATAGTTCAAATGTTGTCTGAAGCTGAGGAATTCCCACAGAGAGTACTTTGTCATTCTCTAAATTGGTAACTGGTTCCATAATACACTTACTTGGGGGTATGAGGGCTCCTTCTCCCCACTTAAGTGTCATCGTTTTTATCCAGTAAACAGAAAGATGATTTTATGACATTTCATTTGAGCTAAGTAAAACACTTACTTGTAATTGGTGTCTCAGTCCACAAACAATGTTTGGATGAGAACAAGCCAAAATAAAGATTAGATTGCAGTGTTAACTGCTGCCTAAAATAGTGAAATGTGTGGCTGAATAAACGATATATATGTGTGGATGTATGTGTTAGATCTATGCTCGTACATGCATGGGATACACAAAGAGACTTCATACCCACAGACTACGTCTAGGTAGAATATTGAATCCTCAGATCAGACGCACAAAGGGACCTCAGCAAGGCCCCTCACCCCTAAGGATGTCCCCATTTTACAGAGGGGCATAGTGGGCTCTAGAGAAGTGAAACAGTTTGTCCACATTCACACATAACTGTTATTGTTAGCAGTTAACAATAACCCAGTTCTGATCATTACCAGAATGCCTCTTTCCAGAGCACCTCTCCACACCATTTCCCTCCCTCCACATGTATGTACTTTTTTTTAAGTCTACTCTCCACATCCTCAGATAGAACTTTCTGGATTTCATCTCTCTTACTGGAGTATAGAAATACAGGATTCAACACACTGGGTACCTTATAAACAAAGATAAAAAAAAAAAAAAAACCAGGAAACATCTCACCAATCTTGATCAGGCAGGTGACCTAAGCCTCAACACCGTCTCACTTAGAATCAGTTTCTTAAACGAAATAAAACAAAATAAAATAAAACAATGCACCACAGTCCAGAGGCCAGAGCAAAACATCTGATTTAATGTCCCTCATCAAGAAGCTCAAGCATACCCAGCCCACATTCTTCCTTCCTGCTGTTTCTACTGACATTAAAATCACGTGCTTGATTCTCCAAACCTCAGAGAGGAGGGCAGGACTGACAGCATCAGGAAGCATCTCCGCTGCTTTTGGACAGACGCCTTCCCAGTGGTGTAAGGAGGACTTCCTGCCACGCCCTCTCCAAACTCACCACTAATTACCAACACCTGCAGCCCTTCATGCCAAGCCATCCCTTTTAACCTGAACCCTCATCTTTCCTATTATTTCCATTAAGGTTGTCAAAACGAGAAGTTTGGGAACCTTTCTCTGTGACCTTGGCATTTCTTTGCAGGCTTAACGTATTGGCATTTTTTTTCTCTGACTGCATCTCTTCTCATTTGTCATGATTATTGCTGAATTTTTCAACTGTCATTCCCAAACGTAAATCAATGGTTGTCTACTTCCCCTTTGTCATATCTGCACAGCAAACAGCCTTTCCCTTCTAAATGAAGCTTCCTCCCTTTCCATCCATTAAAAGGGGCCTGTCTGCAGGAGAAGTCAATCCTTTGTTAGGTCATTGCATTTATCACGCTTCCAATCAGTGCCTGACACACTTATTCAGCCAGGTCTTCAACCACACAATCATTGTTCATCTGGGGGTTGTGCTGTAATTTATTTATGCATGGTGTTTTCACTATCCATCTTGGGCAGTTTCAAATTTTTCACCCCTGCCCTTCTCTTCCTTGGGACCCTGAATGCTTAGAGGAAATTTGGGGAGTAGGAGGGGATGAAGCACAGTGATGGGGGCAGGGAAGGGGGTAGAAGGGAAAAGAACAAGGAGCTTTGTTTCTGTGGGAGTGGCTGTAGGCAAGTTCCCTTCTTTGTAAGAAACTGAGAGCAAACCAAGAGAGACCTCGGATCGGGGCCTGGACCCCCAATTACAGAGCACCATTTAAGCCAGGAGACTTTCTAGCCATGAAAAGCGCCCAGGAGGGACAATTCTTGTGATGCACCAAATGAACCATCGAGTTTAATGAAACCTTTTTATAAGCATATTGGACCCAGCTGTCATACAGAACTCTGTTAGAAGAAACTTGCTCTAAAAAGGAATAGAAGCAACCCACTTTCTAAGAACTCACACCTCCTCCAGGTAGCTGCTTAGCTTGAAACAAGCCAGTATATGTGGCCAGTAAATTCCCAGCTGAACCTGGGACCAATATCAACACCATGAGAGGGCACTGATTGAGGCTCCCAGAGCACCTGCCAAAGCAGCACCTGGACCCTGCACACTGAGCAGGTTGCTCTTCCCCACCTGCCCCAGACGCACCCTTTATGCCTTCCCTGCCTCCCCATGGTTCACGTTGTCATCGGAGGCTCTGGGACTGGGACGCACTCTATCTTCTGTAGGAAGGATATATAAACACAGCAAATTCAGGCCTTCTCTTTCCCTGTATGTGTTTTCAACTCACTCAGGGTTTGGAGAAGGGTGCCTCCCAAGCCAGCCAGGGCCCTACCAGCTGTCCAGACTTCTCCTGGCCTCCCCCTCTCTCCCATCAAGATACCCAAGGTAACGAAGACCGGGAATGCTAATGATTCCAGGGCATTTTTTCATGCCTGCCTCCCCCTTTTATCAAGCAAAAACAGAATCCTAGAAAAGCAACAAGTTCATACGAACAAAATAGCTAAGGGGAAAAAATACTCTGAGGTGTTTAATGAGCATAATTACACATGTTTATGCCATAATTAATTAATGATAAAGCCACTCAACCTGATTTCATTCTCCTCAGATCAGTAGATGATGCTTTTCCCCTCCCCAGTACCCACAAACACAGTTAACAGATGCAGAAATAAAGCTCACTATTACTGAATAGCTTGTGTAAGGCCACCAAGTGAACCCAGAGGACTGGGGTTACCGGGTCCTCCGACCACTAATTCTACTGGGAACCCTGAGAACTTGCCTGCCATGGTTGTGGTTGATGTCATTCTTGGAGATGGTGTCTACACCTGTGCACTGTATTACCTGCACAGCTGAACACAGCAGCCCTGTATAAGTGTGAGGAGATGGGAAGGGGATAACAAGGTCTTCTACAGCAGCCCTGATGCAGGCAAAGCTTCTTTAGACAAATCCCAAACAGTAGGGTACAACCAGGGAAATCTAAAACAACATCCTCTGCACGAATATAAAGTTATCAAAAACCACTGTATCACTGCATTCTTCTCATCTTAGCTAGCACCTTCCCCTTCATCTCACCGATCCTCTACAACTTGTGAAGCTATTTCTGGGTGATGATAGTGAGTCTTAGATACACACTTCTAGCAGATGCATGACCGGAGAAGAATTACTGTTTCATTTATGTGATGGCCCTAGAGCCTCTTACAGGGGCCTACATCGTACTCTGGATCTTCTGTGACCTCAATTATTACTGTGTTAGGAAACCACCTTGGGCTGGATCCACTGCTCTTAACAAAGACTAAGTCTTATTTCATTTTCCTGCAAACACTACAATGCAGCCATCACAGTATCTGGGATATATTTTGTCCTCAAGGTCCTCATCCAAGTATGGGTGTAGGTATTCAAGGAAAGTGTTAAGCTATTTCCCCATTAGTGATGCAGCAGACCAAATTTCTGCCATTGAATGTGGAATGACACGTTAAGGGATTAGCAGTCTGATGAATCTCATTGGCCAATCTCCTCCAGCATCCTCCTAAGACATCCCAGTAGCCCAACTATCCTTTTAGCCTGATCATTCGCTTGAAGGTGATGAGGCAGGATGGTGACAGCTCAGATAAGGTTCCTGTCCACAACTTCCTTAAATTCAGACCTACTGTCAGAAATGATAGCACCTGGAAAGCCATGTGTTGAAAGTACCGGTGATTATTTTAAAAAGGGCTAGAACTAGGGTACCTGTGGGCATCTTGAGTCATTTTGAAAAGAAATCTATGCCTCGATATTTCTGCAGAATTAAAACCGATTCTTGATGAAGGCACTGGTCAACTAACTTCATAGTTCACAAAACATCTTCACATATACCATTTCCGGCAGCTTATGCCAAATAGCTCGATATTACCTTAACAGTCTTCAACATCATAATCCATTCTAGGCTTCTAAATGTAACTTCCAGTCAGTTGCTCAATGCATGAAATCCACGAAGCATTCTACGTAGAATGGCCAAAATCAAGTGGTGACTATCCTTTGGAATAAACAGTATGATTTTATTTTTTTGTGTGTTTGTTTATTCGGGCTGGTTGCTTGGAATATTGAGCTGCTCCAGAGTCATCCCTTCTGCTACAACCAACGGGAAGGAGAGCTCAACACACATCATGTGCAGTTGTGTGGCTTGATGTGTCAGGCTATGTAGATCAGAAAGCTTTCAATCAAAATCAACATGGTAAAAGAGCATCAGGATGAATTAGCGTTTCAGGCTTGTGTGCAACTAGAGTCATAGGAAAAGAAGAAAAGACATTACCTATGTACTGAATTATCAAACTTGGCAAACGAGAACTCAGAGGAACTTGTTACTGGTACCAATGACAACGGGTGGTTATTGAAAGAGTTCAGAAAGTCTCCCTTCTCACCATAACAGCAGAGTCCGCTTCCTGTGCTTGGCTATTGAACTGTGCAGTCTGTGCATGACTAAGGTCTCAGGGATTTTGTAGCCAAATGCAGTTGCAAAGTGGTGAGGTGCAGATGCCGCGAGGTGAAACACAGTGGTTTCTGGCTGACCCTGCTCCGTGAATGCAGACACCTAAATCAATAAGCATCGGACCCCCCGAATGTGGTTACACAGCTGGCAAAGACAGCTCCACGGACAGGATTTCCCCAGTCGGAGAATCAGATGGCCCAATAATGCTGATGAGGGAGGATGTGAGGAACGCCTGAGAGCTTTTAATTTCTTCTGTTAAAGAGTCTCACTGAGGCACACGCCTTCTCTCAGGTGAATTTCCACCAGAAGCAGCTCAGAGGAAGGTAATAACGCAGATTCTGGTTTCACATGTTTCCTTCCCATTCAGATCCTTGCCTTGTAAGAACAATATGAATTCCCAAAAGTATTTTTGGCAAGTCTATCTCCAGTTGGGAAATCAGGATCACTATCGTTCTCATCATTTTAGGTGGTACCCCAGCTGATATCCCAGAAATCTGGGTCTCCCTTAGCCTATAGACAGAAATTCTAAACTGAAGGTTCTTAATACAAAATGCCACTCGATTAATGGTAACAATGTAGACACAGAGATAGTTAAGTCTGGGCAATGTCAAATCTGGCAGTGACCAAGATGTCTTTTCCTTCTCCAAGAAACTCTGTGAGAGGACTGACCTTGGGACACTAGAAGTGAGCTCTGCTCTCCTTATTCACAATGCCCATGACCCATCCAGAAAAATCTTATCTTCTTGGGTAGATGCAGCTGATTCCACCTTGGAGAGGCACTCAGGTTCTTAAATTTGATTGTAACTTAGAGTAAAACAGTTTTGGCTGTCAAGCCAATCAATGCAGTGACTGGAACTAGAAGAAATAGAATTACATCATCCTACCCTTGTCTGTTCCCTAGAAAATGGCTAAGGAAATCAGCTGACAAAATCCTGTTACTTGGTCTAATGATGCCAAAACCTTGGAACCTAATTGTTTATTCTTGGGACATGCTCCAACTCTGGAAGTGGCAAATTCCTCAGTACTAGGAGAATCCAAGTGGACCACCTATAGAGAAGACTATAAATGGTATTTTTCTAGGCTTATCAGTTGGATTAAATAACCTCCAGTCTTGAATTTAGGATTCTATTTTTCTATTGCCCAAGATTACTTCCCTTTTAAGAAATCACAATTTACACTCACAATACAAACTCCAGCAACATGAACTAAATGAACGTTGCATTCTGAAAGAATACATACCAGGGATAATGACTACGAACTGAAATGAAAGCAGTCTCTGCAACTTTGACAAATGGCTTACTATGAATATACCTAAGACAGGTCTTGGCCAATTATCAATAAACTATAACCTAAATTACCTCAGTCTAACATTCATGATCACTGAAACCGACAAAAATAACATCGTCATCACCACCATCCCTTGTCCACTTACTGTAGAACTTTCATGAGTTACAAATCCAAGAGCAGGACCATTAGGTCATAGAGTACATATATTTGATTTGGTCGATACTTCCAGATTTCTCCAAATGGCTGCATCAGCCTATACTCCCACCAGTGGTGTGCAAATGTTCCAGTTTCCCCTCACCTCCAAATAAGGCACCAACAAATCCCAAAAAGTGTGAACTTCTATGAAAGGCCTCAGCTTCACACTGCAAAAAAGCTTGCCCTTCATCCATTCTCATTTTATTCGGTAAAATTTCAATTTCGAAACCATGATTGATGGTTCTAGTGAGAGATGTTTGTAAAAGATCTTAGTCTTAAGCAAAACAGGTGAAAAAAACTGTTAGATATGTTTGGGCTTCATGAACCATCAGAAGCAAAGCATAAATCTACACAGGGCTCTCATGATATTTTCTTCAGAATAAAAGCTTCTCTGCATATGAATCCAAGGAAGTAGAATGACTGACAAAGTCTTCAATGTGCTTCAAGGTATAAATAAAAGATAACGAGATTTGCTAGGGTCTCCGGGTGGAGATCGTACTCAGATACTCTTCAGTAATACCTAAGGACGGTTTTGCAGAGTACTTGCTGCTCTTGGCCTTATTTTTAAATAAGCTCCCAACTCCGCCACAACAGAGGTTTGGAAAGGGAGGCCTCAAAGAAGTAAGGCCTGTACTAAACCCTGACAACGATACGTTAGTATTTTTTGGAAAAAAAAAAAAAAAAGTGGTTGGGATAAACCCTAGTCATCCTGTGACGTTATAAATCTCAACTACAAGATCCCTAAAAGTAATAAAACAGGCACTCAAACAAAACAAAGAACACTAAAAGATGAACCTACAGTTGTCTCTGGCATTTTAGAGACATTCCTCCTCACCCAGAAATTGGATGGCTGTGGAGGAGAGGGGCGCTCTGATGTTAGGCTTCATTTCCTCTGCCCTTGGCTTCAAAATCTCAATCGGAAAGAAGGAAGCATCTTTACTTCTTTGAACTGAGGAAGGCTGCTAAGCTGGTAACCCACTCTCAGATAGAAAAGCCAACAGGTCAATGCAGGAAAAAGGGCCCACCTATCAGCTGGAGGCAGATCCCAGCCATAGGGTAAACAAAGACCTTCCAGAATCCCTCTACCCTGCAAATTCTCAGCTGCATTACCTCGGGGGAATTACTCAGCTTCTTCAAGACTCAGTTTCCTCGCTTCAGACAAAAAGATAAACACTAACCCACCATGGCCTTGGTCAGCATGAACGAGACAAGCAGCAGCCAAGGACAGGCGTCACAGGTATGGCTGTGCTTACATCTTCTCTCCAAAAACATGTGAGATGCAGATGCCCACATGGGCTCTACCAACTCATGCACAAACTTATTCATTCGCACAAATACATCACACCTTGAAATGCTCAGCTATGCACTCACATCCACACCTACCCCCCCCACACACACACCTGCACCCATCCACATTCATGAAAGGCTTTGTCACCATTTCTCTTCCCTGACCACACTTGCCTTGGCTGTGTTCTAGGGCACCACCCTACCCCCTAGGCACGCAGATTCTTCTGATCACAGACAGCGCTGGAGCTGAAACAGGGCCTAGATGGCTTCCAAAGCCCACTCAACTCCGTGGGCATCACTGAACTTTCCAAAATGAGAACGGCACGGCTTCTTGGAAATAATCCAGTCTGGTGGTTCTGACACCTCTTCTTTAGCAGTGCAATCCTTTCTTCAAAGAAAATCTCACCCAACGACCCCCGTACGGAAGGCAGGTACAGGCAGTGCTGTGGGTGGGTCTCCAGAGCCCTGTTTATTGGCCCCCTCCCCAGGTGACCCTGAGATCCTGCCAAAGAGCCATTGGACTCCAGGAAATCCCCTTCATTTAGCATATGGAGGAAATGGGAGCCAGGGTAATAAAGCCAATCACCCCCATGCCACATGAGTAGTTTGTGGAAGGGCAGGACCTACCTCTAGATCTACTGGCCCGAAAGCCCCCACTCTTTCCCCCGAGTTGCCAAAATATAGCCATCTAAATATCAGCACTTATATTAAGCATTAAATCCATTTTACTAAACAGTAACTACCCTGCTGTATATGATGCACCAAGCTTTCCATGTCAACTAATTTGACTTACTCTCCTTTTCATTGCCCTTATATCTTGCTTAATAAGACACTTTATTCAGATACTGCTGAGGTAATAAAGGAAGGAGCGTGGTTGCCAAATGTACTGCCATTTTTATTTTTAGCTTCACTGGAGTAAGGGGTTATTTTCTTGTGAAAAGGATGAAATGCAGCTGCCGGCCTTTTAAATTGTATCACGCAATCCTGCTTTTGCCCGAGCAATAGATTTCCAGATAACTGCAGCAATCTTCTCGAAGCGTAAAAAAAAAAAAAAAAATAGCCACTGCCACCCTCCCCAGACCCTGCCCAGCCTCAATAGTAAAGCATCAGCACGAAGGGCTGTTGGCACCCGCCCCCAGTGAGAACCAGGAGGCCGCAGCACATCTGCAGCCAAGGGTGCAGAGCTCTGGCACTTCCTGTCATAGTTTAAAAAGTGATAATGGTGATGAGGAGGAGGATATTAAACTAACATTTACTGAGCGGTTATCATACCCAGGTGCTATGCCAGGTGCTTTATACGCATTATGTCATTTCATTTTCACAATTACTCCATGAGGGAGGTACTATTATTATCACCATTCCACAGATGAGGACACCGAGGCAACAGAGAGGTTAAGCAGCTCGTCCAAGGTCACCCACCGGTATATGGTAGAGCCAGGATCTGAACCCATGCCTGCTGGGCTCTGGACCCTGCACCCAGAGCCAGTACCCTAGCCCTGCCTTGTAAATAGCCAAGGCTTTGGAGTCAGAAGACCTGAATCCAAATCTACCCCATTGTTCACTAGCTGTGCATCCTCAGGCAAGCAACTGAACCTTCCTGAGCTTCATCTTCCCCGTTTGTAAAACAGAAACAGCAGCGCCAGCTTGCAGTGTCACTGTGCGGACTGTTGTCTTGTTCCCCTTACCTCAAGTCAGGAGGTCCTCCCCTTAATATTTAAATTCTGAGCTCAGGTCCCACGTTAATGAAAGGATCCGAGTCCTGGTGCAAGAGTAGGTGAGCCATAAAAATTGCCGAGCATAAGCTTAGAAAAAGGAGCAGCTAGAAAAAGCTCTTAGGGGCAAGAGTTTTGACTGAGTGTCTAGCTATGAGTGTCTCCAACAAATACAAAGGGACTAGCAACAGAGGAAGAAGACAGACAGGTGTGCAGGCTGAAGATGTACATGGTTTTACAGTGGCTTATATGACTTACGCAGTTCATACCTGGGATGCGTGTAGTCCCAGGAGTCAGAACAAGGACCAATGGACGTAAGTTCCAGGGTGAACACATTTGGCTCATCTTCAGAACAAACTTTCTATGTGTCTCAAGCTGGCTTGCACTGCCCCTGGTTCTAGTCAGTTCCCTATCACTGGAGACCCCTGAGAGGGGACCCTGAAAAGGGGACCCTGAGTAGGGTCCATCCACTCTAACCCTGAAATTCTTTGATTCAAAGGTCAAAATCCCAATTATGTCCCTGAACATCCAACTTGAGACTAGCAGCGTTGCCATCTAGCTCTAAGATTTGCTGCAGTCACAGGGCAGCACAGAGCTCTGGGGGAGGCTTCTTAAAGACACCCCAGGCCATGATGGATCCCACAAGGTGCAGAAAGACAATGACAGGCGTGTGTCTTCCTACACAGAACTCTGGAAGGGTCATGTCTTAGTATCAGGAGAGAAAAAGGCCAGAGATTCCCAGGAGAAAAACAAGAAAATCTCCTGCTGGGTCAGGAAAACAGTCCACTGAATAGAAAGCCGCTCTGCTTGTTTAGAGCAAAGTTACTGGCCGGGGAAAGCAGGATGATGGCAACATGACCAGGCAATGAAGTGTAGTGGCATCTCCAGGGGGAGACCCCAGTGATTAATCTGTTTAATGAGCAATGTCCGACTATACTGGATGAATTCAAGATAAAATGGGCAGGCTACGGTTCTCCCCCTCCAGCCAGGCACTGGGAAGACCAAGAGCAGAGGTACCCATCTCCTAGAAACGGGTCACTACAGCCTAGAACTGAACATGATGTGTAAGTATGCATTATCTTCAGAGCATAAGCATAAATATTTCAGATGAGTGTTTTCATTCTGGCTTGGAAGCTGGCTTGCCTTTGTGACCAGGACAGCTCTTCCTCCTATCCTCTGGTCTTTAGTCTCTCCTGCCTACCCCTTGTCATGCTAGTGCTAACACTGAGAAGAGACCTTCTTTCTAGTCAGCTCAGCCTGCTCTGCCTACTGTTGTTGCCTGGTTCCAGTAACATCCTTTTCACAGTGCACCAGACACCCAAGAAAAACAGAAATAAAACAGGAAGCAATCTGGCATCTAAGTGCGTTCCCACATACTCACGCAAACATAGCACACCGACTGAAAGCATAGTCTCTGCTGCCCCACTGCTGAATCTGAATCCTAATTCCAGCCCTTCCTAGCTGTGTGACCTTGTTCAAGTTACTTAACCTCTCTGGTTCCTTATCTGCAAAATAGCAATATTAACAGAACCTACCTCATAAGGTTGTTATTGGAGTTAAATGGGTTAATATATATATAAACATTCAGATTACTGCCTGGCACAAAAGAAGTGCTTACATAAGTGTGTGTTGCTTGCTGCCACTCCCATCTTCCTCCTCCACAACTGGCACAGTCATTTCTTTGGGAAGAAGCAATTCCCCCCCCCCCAAACTGCTATAGCAAATCTATACTCGTATTGGGGCTATACGCAGTTCACGAATTTGGATGGCTCTCGGAACACATTTTTAAGATGTGTTCTCAGGTACACAAAATATTTTTAATAAGAGAAACTACTATATTCCAACCCCTCCTAGACTCTAACACTCTCAAGCAACTGGGGCAATTAAATCGTAAAGACATGATGTGTGTATGGAGGAAGTACTCCAAGGCCTGATATAAAAATGTTCATTACCAGCCAGGCCCCTGCAAGATGACCAAATTAACCTCATCGCCAGGAGTATATTAAGGAAGAATAATAAATTATTCAAAACCTAATGCTGATAGAGCAAAAAAATATTTATGGAAAAATCATCAGATTATTGCATTTTAATCATGATCCTGTTGTACAGCTAAAGTGTTAAGTCCTCAAAGCACTCTGGCACAAGATAAGCTAGTCCCAGAGTGACTTGATATCAGTGTCATCCCCAGGAAAATGGACAGCATAACCTGGAGGGAAGAAAAGGTCAGCAGCTGAGGCTGTAGATCTGAAAAGCCAGAAATCTGCCGAGGCATCCCTAGGTGTACTTGTAAGAAAGCCACCCACTCGGCCAGGGTGGCAGGCAGCCCTTTGGACGTGCCTGTGCCTTCACCTAAATCACCCTTCTCTTCAAAAGCAGCATGGAACCCCCAGCCCCTCCAATTTAATTCAGTGGCCCTTGAGAGAGGGTAAAAAAACCATCATAGAAAAGAAAATATTCAGAAACCGGCAGGAGACACCTCCCCATTCCCTTCGCGCTGCCTGCCTGTGCTCCCCGCGCCGGCCCCCGCACCCCCCACCCTGTTTAATGTCTCTAACTTTATGCCATGTTCTCTTCCTCTTTCAGCACGGCTGAGCAAAGCTGACAGGCGGATTCCTTTGCTTTTCAGGGTATTAAAGCCACTTTCCCGCTCTGACAGCCTGTTCTACTCTGCCACCTTATAGCTCTGACTTCACACTCCTCTGGGCAGCCAGTCCTTCCTGACAGACCACTGTCACTTCCCATCATCCTCTCTGTATATCCTGTTCTCTCCCCCTCAGCACGCATCCCGACTTTCCAACCAATGCAATTATTTTTTTTGACAAGCCATCCATCAGTTTTAACTTTAAAAGCACTTTCTGCTGATATCCATTGTTAAATCCTTTGCTTTTTTATGGGGCTTGCATGAGAGAATATGATATCAGACATTCAAACTACCAAACCATGTAAATTTACTTTGTTCTCAGCTATGTTTCCAATTTCACGTCCAATTTTTCGGTACATTATGCGTAGTTGTTGTGCTTAATATGATGTTGTCAAATCCCATTAAAGTTCACTGCATTGCACGGCTTTAAAAACAGGTTACAATTTGCATTCTATAAAGAAAGGAAGGAGTGCAGTCTGAAGTCAAGCTGAATCTTATTAAAATTATCTGTTCAATTGTTACATTTGTAGATGGAGTAATTTTGAGGCATTAGCTGAGACACATATGAAAATGTCAGCGTGCCAACTAACGACAATGAGAGCAAAAGGAATATCTCTGTGAAACTCAATAAAGCTCCTTTGCTGGTGACATAAATTTGATGATAATCCGAGGAAATGAATAAGGGACCATCCCGTTTGAATAGGAATTACCTTTTCTATTAAATCACTTTGGTGTGTTTCCACTTGGCCTACATCTTGGTCCTAGGCCACAGTGCGTCCCTGGAGACTTATTCCAATACAAGTGGGGTGGGGAGAAGTGCAAAGAAGGAGAATTTGTAAAAGAGAAGGTCACTCCTTTGAAGGGCATGGCACTTGCAGGGGTCTCAAGACATCCTAAGAAAGAGTCTTTAAAAATCTTTTCCTCCCATGTGGAAGCAGCACAAAGAAGAAAGCTCTCTCATGCTCCAGCAGCACATGGGGTGACCGCGTTCATCTACAAGCCCGTCTCCGAGCAGAGAAAACCCAAAGGGAAATGCAAACACGCCGCACAGGGGAAAATGCTTCGGGTGCTGCTGGGACGGATGGGGATTTACAGGAAAGGCTGGAGACCGAGATTTATGAGACTGGAACCAATATGTCAAGCGCTTTCTAGGGGTTTTCCCCTCCCATGGAGTTCCCATCCCAGCTGTATTTATGACAGCACTGATTTCTGCATGTCTCTGATTTTAAAGGTATCCATCACTGGCACTGAGCAGAATTATGCCATTAGGGGCATTATTAACTGAACCATTGACTTCATTGACTACAGCAAGTTGAATTTTTGTTTCACACACAAAAAGTATTCCCAGTGCAGACATCTACACCCCTTCAAAGTTATTTTATTAAGGAGACCATAATTTTAATTTTTCCAATACAGTCAGTATTTAGGTAAGCCATGATGATAAAGAATAAAATTCAGTGACTATGGAGGATGTAATGAGGTGCTAAGGAAGTTGGCAGTGAGGCAGGGAGAAAAGCACAGAGCATGTTTTAGCTCCAGCTCAGACAACGACTTACTGTGTGACCTTAGGAAAGTCACCTAACCTCTCTGGACCCTCATTTTCCTATCTGTAAGTATTCTTCACAGTTATTATATGGGTTGAAAGAATCTGTATACAGTACCCTGTATATTCTGGCACACTGTAAGAGTTCAATAAACACAGCTATCCTCCTCATCACCACCACCAATAATAGATGAAGAACAGAACACAGAAAATAAAATGTTAAGAATAGGGAAGAAAAGGCCTATCAAGAAGTGTTTGGGCTCGATGCAATGAGAGCAAACAGGTTTTAATTCTCACAACACATCTAGTATTTGGTGGCTACTTTCAGGGCACTGTTGAAAAGGATTTTCTGAGGCCTCATCTGAGTTCTGGGAGAAGAATCATACAATCAATGACTTGCACCCACAGGTTAAAAATACAGATGGCATAAAATACATAGGTTGAAAAGACAGCCAAAATGTCAGGACCCTGCATGGAAGAGTAAACGTAAAGCAGGGATGGGAATCTGGGCAAGGAGTCTATGGTTAACCACACAAATAAAAAGATGGCAGAAGGCAACTTCCAAATGGGCCTCTAAGAACCAAGCCAACAGGCAACAGGGCTTCCAACAAGAACAGTTCCACACCTTCCTCTGGCTTCAACACCTCGTTGGCGCAGTTATGCCCACTGTCCACCAAGCAAGGTCATCTCAACCATTCTGACTTAACAAGGAAGGCAAACCAAGCCATGTCCCATGTTGTCAGATCTGAGAAAAAGGAGAAAGACCATTAAGGTGGTGACCATTTAAAGCTTCAGACCAGGAGCAGCTTCTTTCAGCGGAGTAAAGAGATCTGCCTGGAAGGGAGGAATTTGCCCTTACAAAGTAGTTTGCTTAATGGAATGTGGAAGGAATGAAGGTGGGTACCATGATCCCCCCCCACGCCCCCACAGTGTTGGGAAGTCTGGCCTCCTGGGTGCACAGACCACAGATACCAACTCTGAATAAAGACCTGTTTGAGTTTCACATTTGGTTCTTCTCACTCACCACAGCAGAGGAACAAGAAAAGAGATAAAATGTAAAAGGGAGGTCAATGGGGAGAAAGGTGGGGGGTGGGCAGAACAATTGGAGGATGAAGGAGTTTACTTCTGAGGCACATTAATAAGTCTGCATGACAGAAACTGGGGGTGGAGCAATGGAATAGGAAGCTTATCAAATATTAAATGCCTCGTCAGGCAGGATAAGAGGGAGGAAGGGGATATTTAAACAGAGTTGTAGGAAAACTTCCTCTCGAAATTTTAGATCTTGAAAATAAAACGTGCTGGTCTAGTTTAAAAGTAACTTTGGAGGAGGCTCAGTCTTACTGCAGGAAGTCCCTGTGGGACCTAAAAGACAGAAGCATCTGTACCCGGGTGTGCGCACACCCATACACCCACACCCCCTCCACACCCACCCCCATAAACAGTTCTTCCCTACTTTGAGGAGGGGTCTTTAATGATTCCTCTGAAAATTCTCCAGATTGACTCCTACAGGAACAGAGATTCGGCCCCACACCCTACGTCCGGGTGAAAATAGTCCGTGGCATAAGGTTCCTTGCTGGAAGGGGAATCAAGCCTATGCATCATCCATGCGTCCCCTGAATGGCCGGAGCAGACAGTCCATACAGAACCCAGCTGACGTTCAGCACATCCAGGTCTGTATTTGTGTTCATCTTCCTCCCACCCGAGTGGACATCCTTTGGGAGTAAAGACCGTATATTGCACTACTTTATGACCCAGGCTTGAACATGCACCACCCAGTATGAAGTAGGACCTCGATAAATACATCTGTCTGAGGAAGCCAATGTCAGGCAGTAATGATTGAACCTAAAATACTGCAAAAGAACCAGCCTCCAGCCACTTGGCATTTTTGTTTATTTATTGTTTTTTTTTTTGTCTTGCCAAATCTCATATCTTATTAAAGATTTACATGTCAGAGGCAGCAATATCCCTGTTTAAATATCTAAGGAGTGACTCCATTTGCTTCTCCCTACATTATTAATTTGATTGGTTTTAAAGTTATTGGACGTGAGAAGCATCAGACAGACCACACACAAATCCCATTCCCCTCTCTCTTGGAACTCACTCTAGTGAAACGAGATGGCCCAGCCGCCCACCCTCACACCCGCTGTGCAGGGGGAGGCCTCTGGCCAAGAGTACACGAAGCTGCACGCACCACAGGGGAGAGGCACTTCCTGGGGACCCAGCAAGTCATGAGCACCTCCTGGGACTGCTACTGTGAGACCCCATCTGAGCTGTGCTTCATTTTCCTATTCTTTCAACATTTTTGAGAATGTGATAGAAGATCTTAGCTCCCAAAAGAGGAGGATCTAGGATGTGATACTAAGGAGAAGAAAATACAGCTCCCGGACTCCGCTCTGTCATAACCAGCTACAGGACTATCCTTAGGAATCTTCCTCTCCATTCACCTGTAAAATGCATGGAGAAATGTGGATAGGAGAGATTATAGCATTGACGTGTTGTCAGTCAAACTCTTAGACTCACGAGGCCCAGGGGCTAGGAATGTGGGAAAGCCTGAGCAGGAGCAGCCAAATGCCCCAAATGCCACCCATGACAAGGATCAGGCTGAGTGTTCAGATTCAAGAAGAAAACTAACAAATCAGATGTAGGTCAACTCAAGGGATTTGGTCAAGATGATGTTGACATTCACAAAGAGAGAGGGAGAGTAGCAGACAGAGTGGGAAGAAGGGGGAGATAATTATTAATAATTCAGGGACACTGCATCTTTGAAAATCAAGTTTCTAACATCCTGTCTGCTTGGACATGGCAGGGAAGCATGACAAGGACCACAGCAAATTGGAGCATTCCTCCAGACCCAGAGGACCGCCTCTGCATCTTCTCCAGGCTACAAATTCCAAGGAGAGAGGAACGTAGCCCATCAGACAGGTACCTCCACAAAAGCTGCAGTCTTATAACCGTAGCAACAGTTTTTATAGAACATGCTAAGGATTCCAAAAAGCTGCTTTCGGTGAGTATACCCTTGGGTTTTTGTGAGATGAGCTCCAAAGACTGCTTGAGATTCCATGGGTCTAAAAACCTACCATCACTCCCTCATACCGAAGTGTTTATGCATCTCGGAATGGTAAGTGGGCTAAGCCCTGCAGTACCAACAGATGAAATCACCTACACTGCTGAAAGGTTTTCCAAAGAGTGCCATGAATGAGTCAAACTTTCATTCTGGCTTTAGGACTGTTGACAACAGGCCCCATACAAGGCTGTGCTGGGAAGGGTTAGGAGCAGGGATCCAGGCCATGTTGCCCAGGTTGGGATTCTAGCTCTGTCCCTTCTTAGCTCTATGGCCTCAGTCAAGTTACTAAATCTCCCTCTGGACCTCAGTCCCTCCTCTCTAAACTGGACATAATAAGGGTACCAGCTCCTAGGGTCATCATGAGGATTAAATGAGTTAAGATACGTGGAGCATGTCGAACCATGCCTGACACTCAGAAAGTTATTTTCTCTCTTCCCTCTGCAGGATACGTGCTCCATATCAAATATGTCATGGTCTTCACTGTCCTCTCCTACCTCCCAACTATTTGAGGGAGGGACTGTCTTACCAGTGACTGTCCCTTTCGTGCACAGCACCTGCGTTGATGTAGAACGGGTGTCTGATCAATGTCTGTAAACTGAATAAGTGAATAAAAGCAAGAATGGGGCAGGTCCCCAGGAAGGCCCCCACACTCCTACTCACCTACACTACACAGCTATCCCCCCAAGATCCAAGCCTCTCTTCTCCGCCTGGTATGGTGCCTCCCCCTGTTCATGGCCCAGCTCAAGACATCTGCTCCACAAGGCTGCTTTAGGAGGCATCACAGTGTGATAGTTAAGGCAACAGTTCCATAACCAGACTGCCTGGGTTCAAATCCCAGCGCTTCCACTTACTAGACCCTTGTGAGCCTTAATATTTACTCAACAGCACTCAGAAGCTACACACAGCTCTAAATGCCCTATTTCCTTAACTCATTTTATCCTTACAGAAACCCAGAAGGTACATACCTTTATTCCCACTTTACAGGCAAAGAAACTAAGGCTTAGAAAGGTTTATTTGCCCAACGTCGCTATGTTCAAAGTCAAATCTTTCCTCCTTTCTATTTGTGTTTGCTCTTAATGAATCCTTTTAATTTCATTTTTTCTTTCGGTTTCCTTCCTTGTTGTAAGGTACGAGGGACTAAATGTAATGTTCTGAGGCCAATGTCCAACCTCAGCTTGAGTTGCCTCCAAAGCTGTACATTTTCTTAGTACCTGGCACAGGGCTAGCGAGAGACGTCCCATTAGATAATGATCTATTAATTGATATTTATTCTCCTCCTCAGATTCCAGGCACAGCCTTGGTCTGACCACACTAACATCCCCAGATACAGGAAGCTAGTTCTCCATGGAAAAGGGGCATGTGGGGTGGGTCCTTCTCAGACCTGAGCCCTGGGCCCGCTGGCCAGCCAGCTGTGGAGTCAGGGGACAGCACAGACCAGCACAGCATAGAGGTGTGTTCTCTGGAGCAAAGCACTCCCGGGTTGGGCTTCCGCCAAGACCCAGAGAACACGTCCAGGGCTACACTGGGGTCTGCACTCCCATGACTGCTGACATCCACGCTGCTTGACGTGCTGCTGGATGGGAGCCCCGCAGGACAGACTTCACAGACACAGAACACTGGAGGCGGCCCTGTCACCTGGAGACAAGGGGGAGGCTACAGTACACCTCTCTCTCCCCCAATCCCTACATACTAACTTACCCCCAAGTGCTGTTCCGTATTTGCAGCCTGCAGAGCAAGCCTTCGATCCCGCTCCTGCTCCTTGGCAGAGGAGACCGTAGGCCCTGCCACCACTTCTACACAGCAAACTGTTGCTAGGTTTATGTAAATACCATGGAAACCAGAGCCGTAACACAGAAAGACTCGCAAAGAAGCAGCTTAACTTAAGGTCAACAAGCCCCCTGACAAAAAGTGTATACAGTGCTCCATCTTCAAGATACAGCCAACTCTGTTTTCCTTCCTAACCCCTAGGCTACAAAGGCTAATGAGATTCACAGACAACGTATGAAATGATGGAATTCTCCACACAGCTCGATTTCTTTCTATAAATAATTTTAAAACTATTACCCAATAATGTATTGTAATAAAAAAGCTGACAGGGTCTTGCTCAACAAGTAATCAGCGATGTGTTTTCGCACCTGGAGATGGAGAACTTCCTTATTATGTGCCCCTGGTGATTTTTAGGTGTTTCCATAAAACTGTTGCCATTATTTATAAGCCACGGGTTACTTCCCTTCGCCGTAAGCTAAAATTAATGAAAATTTATTTTAAAGATTCAGAAAAGCAGGGCAGAGTAGGGGATGTGTGCCAGGCAGCCCCTGGAAGGGTGGGGGCAGTTGTCAGAAGTCACCTGTGGCCTACCTGAGGGCAGCTCTGATTCCCTTCGAAGGGCAGGAGGCAGTACCTCTGGAGAAGAGGTGACCTCCTGGGGATGAGGCCCTGGGAAGCAGCAATCCCACCCAGGCAGGGGCTGTCTCCACCTCTGCTGTCTCAAGTTTGCCAGCCCAAAGCTCCAAGAGTGTCACGGACAGCAAGAGCCACAGGCGTTGGGCAGTCTCTGTGGCCTAGCACTGAATGTCCTGCCCACACCCACTGCCTCACCACCTCGGGGCTTGGTACTCGCCGGGTCAGCATTCCACAGGGGCAACTTAAGGGCTGTGGTGGTCAGTGCGCACGCACACACACAGGCCTGGGGCTCCCCATGCCCATTCCTGGCACCCCTAGAGCTAAATGTCAGGATGAGGAGGAAGCGGGACTATGACGACCACCAAGTCCCTCTAACTCTCCTGCAGATTTCTGGGCTCAGGGACATGATTAATACCAATGGATACAAGGAGGCCTTATTCCAGTGTCTATAAAAGCCCTGTCTGTACTTCCAGACCCACTTCAACTATTGTGTCCTCCAAGAAGCCTTTCCTGTTACCCACCATCAACAGAAAGGGGTGGCTCCCTTGTGAAGTCCATAGCAAGTGTGGTCACTTCCATGACACCTACTCACTGGCCTGGTATTCTAGCTACTGTATTCTTATCTTCACCCCCTGCAGGACTAGATGGATAGGTAAAACCTTGAGTTGACCACGTCTACTCATGTCTATAGTATCAGCCACTCAGGCCCTCCTAAATCTGGGGAGAGCCGCAAAGTTCAGTCTAGGAAGGACACCAAACTTGGACACTAACACACGGAGCTCAGCCACGGCAAGTCACTAAGCCTCTCTGAACCTCAGGCCCATCAACTGTCAAATAAGAAAGGTTAAATAAGAGAATCGGTAAGGTCCCTGGTCAGCTTTAAACTTCTCTGACTTTATAATACAAAGCTATGGTATTCGTAGCCAGGAGTGACATACTAACTTAACCCAGCCAGATGACAACTTATTTTTTAAATGGGCCAGTGTGCATAAGTGGGGGATGGGAGGTGGAGAAGGGGGTATTTTGAGGAATTTTTTTTTCTTTTGTCACTAAGTTGCACCATATAGATTTTGACCTCTGCACTGGGCTACAGTCACAAGAGGTGATGTTGCCCCATGTTTCCAAAATAACACCTGTCTACTGATATATCTGAATGACACTTAAACTAATTAATTAGCAGACTCCTCATCCACTGAGAAAGTTATCTGTAATTAAGGTGCCAAATACACAATTACAAACCAACCCAGTTTACAAAGAAAGATCCTTTGAAAAAAGGGATACAAGAGAGGTTAGCTAACCATGAGAGCTGCACTCCAGGTGACATCTTGACTAAGACATGCTGATCACAACTTTGAAATCACAAAAGGGAAATAATGAATCTTCTTTCTCACTAGACAGTGGGGCTCTGATAGTTGGAGAGAGCATTAACTCACCGAATTGCGTTTCCAAACTTTGGAAAAAGAACTGAAACATGCCTGTGTTAAAATACCTCCTTGCTCACCCAAATCACCATTTTATGCACTTATATGGCAGCACAAGTGCATTCTTAGGATGCAAATCATGTGAAAAGAGAAAAGCTGCAGCTCTGTTTTCCCAGCACATGGGATTCATGAAGGCACAAGCCGACTTTTAAAAGTGGAGTACAACAGCGCACGCTAACAGGAGAGGGGAAACGCGCATTATCCTCAACTCGCCATGTCAACAGCTGGAAGCTAAGGAGCAACCAAACAACAGCGGAGCAAACAACGGCCAGCTGCAATTTTCTCTCCCTTTTTGATCCCTTCACGAGTATGGGTTGCATGTGTTTTGACTATTTTTGAAAAGAAGGAGAAAAAAACCCCAAAACCTTGGGCAGTCCTTTCACCGTGGTTTCTTTTTGCAGGGCTTTTTCAGATGCGATCACTTCATTCAGCAAACCTCTTCTTCTCTGTCGTCATTTTTTTTTTTTTAAAGATTTTATTTACTTATTCGACAGAGAGAGAGACAGCCAGTGAGAGAGGGGGAGTGGGAGAGGAAGAAACAGGCTCATAGCGGAAGAGCCTGATGTGGGGCTCGATCCCAGAACGCCGGGATCACGCCCTGAGCCGAAGGCAGACGCTTAACCGCTGTGCCACCCAGGCGCCCCTACTCTGTCGTCATTTTTAAAGACACAGAAAGACAGCGGGGCATTTCTCCATCTACAGTGAGAAGTCAATGCAAATGTACAGGACGGGTGGCGGCGCCCAAGCTGGAGAAGGGGTAAGTCTTCTGAAGGATAAGGTCATGACGGGTTCGGGAGGGAAAACAAGCCAAGACAAAAGTGCTTGCCAGACCCCGACAGACAAAAAGCCAGATATAACTCTTTGGGCCCCGGGACTCTTTTCCACCTGCTACATTCCTCTGGGGCTTCTTGACTTGAATCCCTGGTCTACCTGGAATGGTTCGTGTCCTCAAGTCTCTCAGTCTCTACAGCATGAAAGCTGAAGTCTAGTCTCCCTCCTCCTAATGCTGAAAGTCTACAGCTGTACGGGCACCATTGAAAGAACTTAGCCTCAGAGAAGTACGTAGAATCACAGTGCTCCCCTCACACCAAGCAGGGCTGACTTCTTTGTCAGGCACAAGACATACACTCCCCAAGGCCCATGAGACTTCAGGCGACCACAAAAAATGTTCAAATTTCTTTTAGAAGCAGAAGGAAAAAATGTAACTTTAGGCTAAGGAAAATACTAATAGATTCTTTTCTATGCACCAATAATCTTTAATATTCTTTATGCAGGAAGGCGCCCATGATGCCCAATGTGCCTGGGGCCCACGGAAGTCACCACGGGGTGCCGATTCCACATCACTCCTGCCCCTGGGCCTTTCATCCATGCTGTGTGGGATTCCTTGTTTCAACCTTCCTAATTCAGTGGGTGAATAGACTCAACTCAATTCTCAGCTCCTCCCTGATACTTCCTGGATTGCTAGCACTTTTCTCTTCTCAGTTTGAAATTCTCCAGCGATTAGGGACCACACTATAGCCTCACACTCACCAAGTTTCTACTTCCCATGTCTGTTATTCCTGCTCTTTGAGCCTCAAGACAAATATTATGCCCTCACTGCTAGGATCACTGGAAGGCTCCCCGGTGTCCACAAAATAGGCTGCATGTCTTAGCCTCACATTCCAACCATCAGTAACTGGACCCCCAGTAGCCTCTCCTTATATCTTCCAACCTACCCCATTGTACCCTGAACCACAGCCACACCAGATACTCACCATTTTCCTACATGCCCCACATTCTTCCCACCTCCAGGCCTTTGTAGAAGCTGTTCTGTCAGCCTGGGGTACCTTCCCCTTTCACAGTTTCCTAATAAAAGCCCGACCCATTCCATTAAAGCCTAATTCAGATGTAACCTCTTCCAAGAAGCCTTCCCAGATCTTTCTACTTGGACTAAGCCCCTCCCTCTCCTACTTTACCTCAGCACTTTCCATGTCTTCTTCAGCCTTCCTCAGAGTCTGACTTCTACCAGAGGCAGTGTAGACCATGAACGACTTCTTAGTCTGAGTTTCCCCAGAAGCAGATGCTGAGATAAGGATTCAAGTCAAAGTATTTTGGAGGAAGGGACCCCAGAAGTAAGGGAGTGGGGAAGTGAGACAGGGAAGGGAAGGAAGTGAGTAATGGTGCACAGTACCTTACCAGGTGAATTACCACTGCGGGCGATGGGAGCTCACTGCAGCCGGGGAAACTCTGGGAGACAGAAAAGAACATGCCTCAAAGCTATCCCAACTAAGGAAGATGGGGCATCTGTCCACCAACACCTGTCAGCTACTGGTGCAGGGGAGGCTGTACCCAAGGGTCATTAATTCTCTGGCATTTCCAGTCTACCCTGCCACAAGCAAAAAAAAAAAAAAAAAAAACCTCCAGCTTTTTTTTCCTTTGCAAGAGAAAGCTTGCAAGGCTAAGAGAGGAGGAAGCTTCTGGCTGGTGACTGGGCAGCATGCACAGAACAGCTTCTGCTGCTCAGGACATGCTACCCACAGCTTCTGCGACAAGGGGCACGGACTTCTGCAGTCTCGAGCACCCAGTAGGATCCTGGGCATGCTGCAGGCACTCAGGGAATGCTCACAGAAAGGAAACCATCTTTAAGCTCTTGGAAGGCAGGGGCCACATTTTATTTTCTATGGGCCACAGTGCCTAACCTCAAGATAAGGACTCAAATCATGCATGCTAGCTGACGAACAGTGAATGATTTAACACACCACCCCACCTCCCAAATGAGACCACGCCAAATAAATTGAATTCCCATCTTATTAGCTGTTCTCTATTTCACAAATGCTATCTAATTCATGCAAACATTATAAACCAAACCTGCCCTGTGAGATTTACCAATGAGGACAGTAATGAAGACATAAGGAGTTAAATAGTCTCTTGAGAAAATGCACCTATATCCAGAGGAACAACCCAGAAACACTACAGGACTCTGGGCGACTCCATAAATTTCCAGCTTTCGTGCAGCTTCTGGCACCTCGCCCTCCCAGGTGGTACTGCCTGTAGCAGGAACTGGAACGGAGAATATACTGGAGGTGCTCAGTGGCCCCCATCCCATCCACTAGCTTCCTTGTGATCAGACCATGTCACACTGGGTGCACTGAGAAATGGCCTTGAGGCCCCTCCTTCACCAGACACAGCCAAAGACTCAAACAAAGAGAAATAACGTAAGCTCATGCAATAGCATCAGGCAAGAGAGGGACAAGCCAGCTTGTCTTGCCAATTTCAGAGCAGAACAGATGTTTCTGCATCTCCAAGTTCTCCGCCCTCCTAGGACACCAGACATAGGTCACCCGTCAGTCATTCATCTTTATGATGAGTTGCAGCGGCCAGCACACAGTCAAGATTAATGCACATCCTTTCCAAGAAATGTTGTTTAATGGCAAGGATATACTGAGGGTGACTGTTCATGCCAGATCATTCTAGTCAATACAACCAACCCAGTTTCAATACTATACTAGGAAAAGAAAATCCCACATTGCCTTGCTCCTAGCAAGAGACAGAGTAACCCAGGGGCAGTGTGTGAGTTGTGCTTTGCCTGTGAAGAACTATCCTCTGGCTGAGCTTCATGAGGGCTGGCCAAATGAGGACCTGTTTGGAGACCACGGGTTTATTGACTTGACCCAACTATGATATCCCTTAAGCAGTATGGAATCAGCACACAAGAGACCTGGCTCCTACTCATGGCTCTGCTCCCTGCTGAAAACATCTTGAGCGAATCACTTCTCCCCTCTGGACCTCAGTTTCTTTTTATAGAAAATGAGAGGATAACCTCCAAGTCCCCCCCTTGCAGCTTTCACATTGTATGAAGTCGTAAGAATCCTCATGCTAAGGTGTCCAATGTTAACTTTCATCCCTGGAGTGACAAGAGTAAACTGTGCAACAGCAAAAAAAAAAAAAAAAAAAGGAAAGAAAAGAAAAAAAACCCTCTGAAATGTGAATACCGTCACTAAAATATTTTCATCTGGATAAAGCAAACTGTCCTACTATTTTTTTCCCCAAGACAACTTTAGAACTATAGCGTTCCAAAGTAAATTGCTTTCTGCTTTAATTAGAAAAGGAAATCAGCAAAAGAGAAAAATAGAATTTGAACACAGCTCTTCCACACGAACTTGATTTTATTCCACTCATCTGTTAGGAGTCACATAGGAATTACTTTGACCACCAGAGGGCTTTCCACACTGACAAAATGCATTAATAAAACATAGGTGGTGAAATTAAAAAATGAAGAGTTCCAAGTTACACTATTTAGGTCCATAAAGGCCTGGGGTCTGAAAAGAAAGAAAAAAAAAAAATGGAGTTGCTCCTGAAGAGCAACAAACATGATGAAGAAGAATTCCATTCCCTCCTAAATTCCAGAAAATCATCAGAACTTAACGGGGGCATAGAACCAAAGGAAACCACAAGTTAGCTATCAGAGGTGAAAGAGTCTTGTTACAAAGTTATCATTCCCCAAATGTTGAACAAGGTTCTTGTATCCTTGTGCTTATTCAGTCAAAATTTAGAAGTGCTCACAAATATAATGTTTTTAACACATGGGCTGGGGATAGTCAACACTGTTGAATATTCACCATGGGACAGCCTTGTGACAGTCCTTTAGGTATATTAATTCGGTCAACGCTCATAACAATCCCGTAAGACAGACACCACGGATTATCCTTGTTTTACGTATGAAAAAACTGAGGCAAAAAGAGGTCAAATAACATGCCCAAGGTCAAGCAGCTAGTAAATGTCAAAGAGTTGAGAAATCAACTATCTGTCCGCCAACAACAAAACTTCCACTGACTACAGACAAGCATTCTATGAAAAGAGCCACCGTGTACCATAACCTACAGAATAAGAAAAAAAAAAAGTCAGTGAAGAATAGTCTACTTTTGGGTTTGACTCCCTCTGGGTTCTTAGATGACGTAACACAGCCCCCAGGGTTCTGAGGGGCAACTCCCGTAGAAAAGGCCAAGTGGGTTCATGGCCGCCATCTCTACCAGAGTCTGCTCACATTTTTTGTTTTATGAGTTGGAGTTTCCCACATATGATTTCATTCGGAATAAAAGATTCTATTAACATTAAAGTTTAAATCTGTTATTTCACTAGACATCTCAGAAAAAAATTTCGGAAAAAAACAAACCTCTTTGGGTTCTCTTCTCTCACATCACTTACTATACTGGAGCGAAGTGTTTCTATTTGTTTAGCTCCCTTTCTTTATGGTTGAGCTCCCTGAGGTAGGAAATAATATCTGTTTTGTTTTGTTTTGTTTTTCTTTACGTTCTCAACCCTTAGCCTAAGATTTGGCCCAGAATAAAATTTTCAACAAACATTTGCAGAATGAATAAGTAAAGCAGTAGTCATAAGCTAGCTACTGTGATAGATAAACTATGAAATTTTAGGGACGTAATAGAATAGATGTTTATTTCTTGCTATGAAAAGACCAATCAGGTGTCCATTAGATGGCCTTCCACATGGTGATTCGGGAACTCAGGCTCCTTGTACTTTGTGACTCTACCAACCCTTATACCTCAGAGTCCTTCCCTTCACTTCCACCTGGCAGATGGAGAAAGAAAGCATCACGGAGCCTAAAGTGAGAACAGCCACTGGATCCCACTGGGAGGGAGCAAGAGTGCCAGCAACGACTCCTCACTGCAGAAGAGAATAACTTTGGTGGACAGCTGGCCAGACATTTGCTCTACAATGACATCAAGAAAAACATTAGCCTGAACGTAAGATCCAATGCGTTAAGAGATGGCTTTCAAGGAAAAAAAAAAGAGTCCCTAACCACTTCCTACCTAAAAATAAACAAGGATATAAATATAACTACAGAGATACAAAATTATAATTTCTCAAGGAATGTTCATTGCATTTAACCATGACAAACCAGATTTGTTACCTATTGGTATACAAATGGGCAGAAACTAAAACCCGGGTCAGCTTAAGAGTCAACATTCCCACCATTTACAAAGTGTCTGGTGTGCCTCCTTACAGGAGAGTACGGGTGGGGAGAAAACAAAAGAGGAAATGAATGTGTATTTGGAGAGGCCGCACTGCAACACTGGGACGTGCAGAGAAGCTCAGAGCCCCAAGTCTGCCAGTATCCGTATAGGTGACCTTGGATAAATCAGTCAAGTTCCCCTGCGCGTCAGCTGCCTTCACCTGTCAAAAGGGAAAGACAATCCCTACCTCTCTTTCCACAATATCCCAAGCAGAGTGTGAGATCATGTTATAACAGCTGTGAAAAAAATCCATAAAATACTTAAAATCCTCCTAAGTGTTTTGGGACAGGGCACGGGACTCTTTTCCCAGCTAGATGGTGATTCCTGCAGCTCTCTGCCACGGCAGTTGAGATGCTTCTGGAAACCTCCTCATCGCTCATCCCAGCATTTCCACTTTCACTGCCTCAAGAGTCATGCTCAACTCCATTGCTCAGAGTCAACAATGTGGGCAAACCCCTTAACCTCTCTGCATCTCCATAACCAGACCTGCTCCCTGGGTATTGCCAACACTGTGGAGGCTTAAGTAGGGGCCTGGGCCATGGCTTCCTGGAGGGTCCGTCTTCTGAGATCCAAGCTCCGATTCTCAAGTAGATCCAGTGGTGTCAGAGAGACACATCAGGCCACTGTGCGGATCCCATCCCCCCCTTCCATGTGTCTTAAAGCAGTCTGACCATGTGGGAGGTGCAGAGATTAGCGGCAGCTCCACTCCAATGTTACTGCAAAGTAACAGCAGAGTACCGTGCAATCAGTCTTTAATGTCAGCCCTAACCTTCCTAAATGGGTTTGTAATGAGAAACCCTTGTTTGTCACAGAGAAGGTATGATTGATGCGGCCTAGGAGTGAAATGAAGCCACAGTGACCATCTCAATAACATGAACAGCTGCCAAATATTCATTTAGCAGAATGAGTTTAGAAAACTTTGAGCAGATTGCTTTCACAAGGCTGCCTTCAACAAAAGGAAACATAATTAACGAGCTAATATCAGCATGTGTCTGGCTAAGCTAATGAATATCAAATTACACAGAAACCTGTATAAATCATCATTACCCTGAATTTTAATTGAACTTGCAATTAAACATGACAAATTTTATATACACTAAACCTTTAATTTATACTTTCAAATAAGGAATAATTTATCATTTTTAGTATTTCATAGTTAATTTCCCAATATGTGCACTTCTAATTAACAAGGACAGACAGGCATTTAAAAAAACATACACACTCTCTCTCTCCTATGGCTCCGTTCGTAACAATAATTTCCCCCTTTGTATACGTTACAAACTATGTCCAGGAGTTTGAATGCCAAAAGGCCTACTGGCATATTCAAGGAAAGATCTTACAGCCAGAGAACGACAGGGATGGTTTCCCCTTTTGCTTCTCATCTCTCTCCTGCAATAATAGAGATTAAAAGGGTGAGACACGTTAACGCAACCTGGCCAGCATGTCCGTTCCTGGCTCAACCTTGCCCCCCAGACTCGGGTCATGTTCAGAACACAGGGCCTCCTGTGCTGGACGAGCAAACCATCGTGTGCTTCAAAGCGGTACCACCTTAGAAATAAAGCACCTTGTTCCAGCGTCAACACCAAGCCTATTTGTTTACCTGGCCAGCAGTAATGAGCTCACTCTGTGGATGGATTTGTATTTTATTATTATAATTACGCCACCATTATAAACATACCTCGAGCAACCTCAGCATAAAAGGCAGGGAATGCTATTAAAACATACATATAAACGCACAGGGAAACAAGACAGGATTGTAAAAGGGCTGCAACAGAAACTAATTGGGTTTGCTTTCCTCGGTAATCCCAGCCCATTAATATGGTAAGCAGTGTGGTCTAGGGAGCCGCATGCTGGGAACCAGGAGATGACAATTCTATACCTGGTTAGGCTTCTAATTGGCTGTGTGACCACAAGCAAGATGCTTCACCTCTCTGTGCCTCAGTGTGCTCAGGGGCAAAACAAAGATAATGAAGACAATTGTGACTCCTTTAAACATGTGAAAATAATTTGAAAAAGAAAACACTATAAAGTGTAATCGCATCATTTTGTAGCTATGGAGAAGACAAACTGAAAAAGCAGACAACAGCCGATGAGGCTCATGCACACATTTTTTTAATGCAATGATCATATTAAATATCGGCAATTTAATTCCTATTTCTCATTTGATATGTGAAGCAGGCTAGACAGATATTATCATCACTAGTTGAAAGATGAGAGAACAGTCATGGAGAGGCCCACGCCGCGAGGCAGAGGCGAGGAGTGGGGACGAGAGTGGGGACTCAGGGCATCTTGGACGAGACTCTTCAGACCTCACCATGCTGCCTTTCTGCACGCTCCCTTAGGAAGACTCGCACCCCTATCCTGATAGGACTGACGGCTCAGCAGAATGTCTTAAGTCTGGAGAGGACATAGGCACCGCTTCCCAGGAGCAGACTTGGAGGAGGCATGTAGTCAACAGCGTGGATATGTCTATGTCTATGCATGGCCAAGAAAGTAAGGACATACATCAGCCAGATGCATAAGGACAGAGAACATGAGAGACTAATAGAAATATGAAGAGAGAGAGAGTTGGTTGTAAGGGCCACTCTAAACACCCACCCCTTCCTTTGTAAACCGAAAGGCTCTAGAAGTTAGATCGAATCAAAAGAAGCTGGGGGTGGGAGTCAGGTAAGGGAAATGAGAAGGAAGAGTCTTTTTGAAAAATTGATTACTATTTCATTTCAATCACAAACTCTCAGTTTTGTTTCTAGAGGTCCCCTGACCAAAGAAAACAGCAGAAAAGAGGCAGGAGAGAGGTGGGAAGTTTAATGCATTTACTAGAACACAGTGCTTGCCCCTACCTATGAAGCAAAGGGACAAATATTTTCACACATTATCAGATAGCTGAGTAAAACAGCCTCTACCAGAATTTACAACTGAAGGCTACCAGAATTTACAACTTGTGAAATCGTGCCTGTCCGTATTTTCTCATTACGCTGGATGCAGGCTGCAGACAGAGTGTGCACTTCCCGCTTCCTCTCTTCCCTCCCGCTCCCCTCCTTCCACGGTCTCACTACTTCCTAGTTAAACCTTGTCTCAAGTTATCAACACTCTCTGGAGAGATAAGGCTCCTCTCACTTACAAGCTGTCACTAATAATCGAACTTTCAAGACTCCATCTCTAAGAGAGACTCCCTGAGCCACACAGGTCACGAGAATTAACTGCCACCAGTCCTTGCAGAAAACTCGGCTCATCAATCTATAGCTTTCTCGTCATAATTAGAATAACGGCTTTGAAAATTTGGGCTGATGTTGACTGGGTCTCAGGCCGCAAAGAGCGCTGATTAAAATCTTGGTGTGAAAGTTAATGGTAAGTGCTGGTGGCGTTGCCGTGGAGACAGGGACAAACAATTCCCTCGCTGTGACATTTTCAATGTCCTGGAGAAGAAAAACTGTCCTCTTTAGTGTGGCAGCGTATGAAGCTTATTTATGGCTACAGGGCTTGGTGGATTGATGACTGTCGTAACATACTGTCAAATCCTTTACTGACACATTCATTTTTTTGGAGCCCCTGGTGCAGCAGAAATAAAATAAAATAATAAAAACAAAACCAGAGGGAAAATTCTCCAGCAAACCATAGACGGCCACCAGCGGACCTTCCTTTTGCTATAGGACCTCGGATTTAATAGACAAAAAGACTTTGTACTTCCTGGCTCCATAGCCAAGGAGAAGAAACAGACATAATCGGAAATTGCTGAGTAAGAGCGAGCAATATCGCAGCCACCCCATCAGCCCAGAAAGGTTTGTTATCAAAGTAAGCTATTTGTAAATATCAAAGATTGGTAACTGTGAATAAATATCCCCTCTCTTCTTATCTTAGAGGATAATAGCTTAGAAATCTAAGGAAGGCTTTGGAAAATTCTCCCAGCCAACGAGACAAACTAGTACAGCTCCTCTCCTCGTTACAGAGCCTGCCAGCCACGGCCGTCGCTTCAATGCTCAATATAGTGACATTAGTCTCTGAAATCTATGGATAGCTTCGTGACCTACAGAACCTGCTTGCATTTGCCATTTCCTTTGGTCTTACACTGCAAAGCAAGCATCTGCATCCCCATTTCACTGATGAGGAAGCTGAGGCTCTGTGAGCACGCCATTCCCCAAGAGACAAAACTAGTACGTGGCCGAGCAGGGACCCCCAACCTGAATCTTTAATAGTCACAGTGTGTAGCCAGTCACTTTTTCAGACCTGAAATCCAGCCCCACGCGATCTGAATGGGTCGAAGGCGAGGTCTGTGGAAAGCTCCTGGTTCACTACCCAGAGCGGCTGTATTTCGGCTGCAGGTAGAGGGACTCTCAGTGACCGCGGCTAGTCCATAAACACTGCTCCAGGCTGTGCCATTTTTCTAGTTCCTTTCATTCAAGGATCCTAGTCATCATCATTATTGTTGTTGTTATTAATAATGATAATGAAATAAACTATGCAAATGTGGGGAATGGCTTTAGCCCTAAAACGCAGGCAGTAATGTGGTAATTTATCCAATAATGGAATCGCAAAGTGATTTTATTTGCTTTTATGGCTCCTTTCTTTCAGAGGAGCTGGGCATCAATAATGGTGGTAGTAATGAAATCAACTATGCAAATGTGGAAATCGTTTTTACCCTAATGTACCAATTTAGCCGGCGAAAGAAATTCAACATGGTCTGCTGTGCTTCCCGACACGGAGAGCCAGGGCTCAGACGCTGACCGGTGCTCAGTTCCCCAGATGTCATCGTTGGTTTCCTAAGAGCATGGCCCTAGCAATGTCGGTTTGATAATGAACAACACCTCCACTCTCTGGTGAAAGATTTAGGAAACACCCTCACCAATTTAAACATTAAGAGGAACTTTAACACGGGAGCAAGATGTATCCAACAGAATTCAATTTCTAGGGAGAAGGCCCACAAAAGGGCCCCGTGACAGGCAGGGGCTGCCTGGGCCACCAGCTAGAGCAGACCCTTTTGGAGCCAGCCATTTTAGCACAGCTGTAGCAGGCTTTCTGTGGGATAGACACCCCCCTGCCAGAGTCTGCCTTTTATCTGCCTCCAATCTGAATTCAGTGGGAGCACATCTCTGGCTGGATGGTGGGACCTCTGCACAACCCCAGGGAACACCAAAGGAGACCATGAGTACACCATTCCCAATAGCCACTCACCTCTTCTAAGCCCAAGGTATTCACCCCTCACTTCTCTCCAGGATCCATAATACTTGTTGCCATAATAGGGAGGAGAAGGGTCAGAGAGAGAACAGGACACAAGTAAAACCTGGAAGGCCAAGAACTTGGAACAGATCTCCATTTAGCACCCATTATGAGTTAAAACTTAGAAAAGCCTGTGAGACCCCTAAAGCTGGAGACCTCATTCTCCTTTGTGTCTCCAGAGCTTGGGCCAGGAAGTGTTCAACAGATGTTGAATAAAGACAGGACTGAAGGGATAAACAACAATGAAAAGTGCACAAAGCAGACTTCAGTGAGAGGGAGCTCCAGATGTACACATTCAAGTACTCAAAAGTAAAGAGCACGCATGTGCAATCCTGCCCTTAGATCCAAGGAACCAGAGCCCTTGACCGAGGCTCAACTCTTTAGAGGGTCCCACCCTGACCCCTCTCCATCTACCTTCCCCATAGGCAGTCCATGGGCCAAAGGTATGTCCAGCCTGCAGCCTATTCCCCGGTTACTAGACCATGTTACAGGTATCCAGGACCCCAAAATTGCCTTTTCAAACAGTCCTGAGCTTAAGGGACTGCAAGAACTTCTTCTCTGGGTCCTACCCCCCACTATCCACCAGGGTTGCACCCCTAAGTTCCGAAGGTAGCCAAAGGGTGGCTGCAAGCAGGTGGAACTTGGGTGGGCAAGCTGGACATCTGCACGTATATACGCGGAGGCCTCCCGTGGAGGAGAATGGAGTCAGGGGTGGCAAGACAAGGAAGGGAGCATCAGGCAAGGGCCTTCACTTGTCCTCTCACCCTGAGCCCCACAAATGGCAGGGGTAGACTTGGGTATAGATATTCATGTCCATCCTCTAGTTTAATTTGTTTGCTGTCAGTTTGGGCCCAAACCCTGGGGCTGGTGAGGGATACCCGCTGTACGAGAAAACACAATTACCTTCTCACTCCGGGATGGGCTGAGGACTTGCGGAGAGAAGAAAAGGACCACATGAAAAACCTCGGGTTCTAAACAGATTGTCAATATTTAAATAAATAAATCAAAAGGAAACCCTGGCTGTCAGTTCTAATTAATTCATGGCAATCAGCTCCTCTTGTTCTATTAGTTACCATTACAGCAACACACCCTTGAACAAAATACCAGAAGCTTTCATTAGAATCATTAACATAATTTGATAACTGATGGTATTTGATTTCTGACTTTTGCACTTTGACTTGAAGCTTGGTGCAAGACATGATCTCATTGATTGGCTGGTGTTTCGTTTTTGTTGTTTTTTTTTTTTTCTTCTCACACCCACCATCCCAACCACGAACACTTCACATGACATTTCTTTGTTAACTGTAATTAATGTTCACATTTGTCACAAGTTGTATTATTTGGAAAAGCAGTCGTGATGATAAAAGATGTGACAGAGACACACACATGTCTTCTTATCCAAAATGGCTTTATCCTAATTTAGGTTTGGGGGAAAAATAAATGAAATAAGTCAAGCATGTATTTGTTTTCACAGTCAGGATGGATTGTTTAAAGCGATGCCTCTTGGAGAAACCAATGCAATTAGCTTTCTCAAAAAAAAAAAAAAGTGTCATTAAGGCATGACTGAAATCTAAAAGAGACAAGAAAATTTGCATTGAGGGTGAACAAGCCAGATTGTAAATCTGTCTCACTTCCATTGACCACAGGTGCTGGAGAAGAGAGGCTGTACCCAGACCACTGGGGTTCAAGGTGACTCATACAGAGGCAGAAACAACCTCTCTCTCTCTTGCTATTTCCCTCTCTACCTTCCTCTCTCCCGTGCTCCTTTCTGCTTCTTTTTCTGTCTTTGTCTCCTGCCCTCTCTCTTTTTCTCATTATCTTGAATTTTCTGCAGTTGACCAATGGCGGAAGTAACCTAGGCTCTATGTAAGGAATCAAATAAATATTCCTAGCCAAGGACTACCTTTTTGGCTTGAAAGGCAGGCACCAGATATGGGGGAATCTCTGGGCAAACGTGCTTATCAAGCAGGTACTTTCTCGCTCAGCCGACAGGACAAACAAGGCCTTTTGTAGCAGGCCTTTATGATCGCCATGGGCACAAGGTAGGTAGGCAGGCAACAGTGTTCTGTTTTTAAAAAGAAAACAAGGGGGGAGGGGGCAGACAGTGGGGAAACATGTTCCAAGAAACCCAAATGCCCATTAAGACTGAGAGTTGAAGGGGAGCTGCAGGGCTATCCACCCGGCCTGACAGGAACGTCCACGGCGGGTACAAAAAGCGCCATCTGTGTGCACGCACCACCCCAGACGCCTACTGCACGCAGACACGCGCTGTTTGCGTAGCTGGAAGCGGCCCAAATCAATCTCCCCTTGCCTTCCCTTCCCCCAACCCTGTCTCAAAGGAGTTTCCTCCATCACGTACTAATGGTCTGCAATTTATTTTAAAGAGGCTATTTTGATCCTCAAGAAGTACTTAGGGGAGCCGGGAACCATAAACACCTCCTTTTTAAAAAAATTGTTTCCTTTTTCCCAGCCTGTAATTTAACTCTGACTGGCACCATTCAAATCAAGCGCTCCAAGCACAGACCCCCATCAAGTCAGCTCCAACTTGGAGCACATTTTTACGACCAAGTTAGAAATCCCTTAAAACAAGGTTTTCAGAGGGAAACGTTTGACAGACTTAACTCTTGTGGTGCAAATATGCCACAATGACATAGCAATTAGTTATTCAAAATACGGGAAGGGATTACAAGCTTTTTCAAGTCGCTTCATAAATATGTCCTCTTCTGGTACACAATCAGTAATTATACCATTCTTACTCAACTGTAAACTTCCTGGGTATGATTTATATCTCATTGAAATCAACACAAAAGTATTTGTTTTCTCAAAGGAAGGACCCTGGCTCTAATCTCCAAGGCTCACACACATCAAAGCCCGAGAACTACTGTTCTGCCTCACCAATGTAAATAAAATCATACACAAATGCTTATGCAAATTAATAGAGAGAGGCCTATCAAGAAACATTAATCTTCTGGGCCTGATGTGGATTTATATAGCGCTCTCCTAAGAACATTCCTTCAAGGGGGTGGGATCGACTATGTACCACTGAAGAGGAAGAGGAAACTAAGGCAGTTCTCCCGGACCCTGGTCCTTGTCCTTGCAGAACTGGGCCCCAAAGCCACGGGTGGATGAAATGTCCACCCCCTATCTCTCCCATTCCCAAATCCAAGAGGCTACAGTAGTTGGCCTCCATTAGAAAAGAAACAAAAATAAGAGAAAAGACCTGTTTGGCTGAATGGTTGCCCTTAGCTGCTAATCCCAAGGCCCTGGCCCTGGCCTTGCACAGAACAGCCACCCTCAAACTAACTGCGTGTGGACTAGCCGCACAGGTGAACACAGAATGGGTTTACATTGCAGCTCAAGGAATAAGATGAGCTACAGGAAAATCTTTCTCCCTAACACTACCACGTCTATGCAATCTTCGTCTTCATCCTTACACAGCACAGTGGGCACATACTCTGTCCCGGAACTCAACATATTACACAGAAATGATTAGTTTCCATGTCTGCTTTCTTCATTGGACTACGAACGTCTTCATGGCTAGACCTACCCTAGCATACCTGGTAAGAAATGCTTACCATTAGATCTGTATCAGAAGATTCTGAACCAAGTTTGGTAGAAGCAAGCCTATTGGAAAAGCAAGCACTAATTTATTTGAGAGGGCTGGAGTGCTAGAATTATTGGCCTATAGCCAAAAATCTGGCCTCCCTCAAAATTCTTCTCTGCATTGAATATTTTATTCCACATGAGAACTCAAAGTCTGAACCAGACTAAGGCCCAAGCTGCAGGAGGGCACAACACAGCCATTATGTCCACCTCTGTGTAACCAATACTCAGCACAGTGCCAGGCGTAGAGTGTGTGCTCATAAACGTTTTCTGCAAGGAAATATGTATAGTTGGATTACTTCAGCGATTCTGAAATAGCAGTGTTTCCAAAGATCTTTTTACATCGATCCCCTATATTGTCCCCAAATCCTGCCACAATAGTCACACTTCAGGGTGAAGGCCCTGGACCAGGAGGTCCCTATTTAAGATAGAAATGTGAGCAGGCCAAGCCTAGAAGTAAATTGTACCCTAAAGTTATCTATGAATTATTCTGTAACTTGGAATATATTTTCTTACAAAGCAGATTTATATAGCATGGCCGGGCCTCAGAGTGACCCATAAAGCCTTTTATCTTGGACATTTTTCAACTTCCAGACTATGTAAAACCTCAACTTTTTTTTTTTTCTTGTTTTGGGGAATTCTCCCTAGGCGACTCCTAGGGGTGGGCAGTGGCCGCACCTAAGTCCCAATAGAAGCCAACAAGTCCCTATCCGCCCCTCCCGACCTCTCTGGCAGCCAGAGCATTGGCAAATCCCTCATCTCCGCCCTCCGACTTAGAATGGGGAACAAATAAGCAAAAACACAGGGTGCTGAAATTCGTTTGTGACGGAGCTGTGTCATGCAAGGAGGGAAAGGTTCTTGCCTCCAGAAAGTTGTCTCATGTTCTCCTTTTGTAACTTCTGGACCATCACCAGGTCCTCCAGCCCACAGTTCATATCAAGAACTAGCTAACAAATCCCCCTGCCCCCTTTTATTAGATTAAGAAAGCAAGAGGCACTATTTTTTGTTTTGTTTTCAACCAACAGTCTTTGCGGATACCCAACAGACCAATATCAAATGGCCTCCATTTTCCTTGAAAAGTAGTAGGAAGAAGCGATCTAGCAAAATCAGATAATAAATCCCACAAATCATAAAGAGGTAGGAGGGTCTGCAGATAGACCATTTTGATCAGAAGCAGATGGTCTAACCTGAGACAACCTATTATCACAACCTATGTGACCAGCGACATATTTCTTAGTCACTTTAGCCTCAGTTTCTCCAGCTCTAACGTGAGAGGACTGATCAGAGGATCCCTCAAGCTCCTTACAGCTCAAGCATATTATAAATCTGAAGTCTGGCAAAGGTGAGGAAGAAGCACCATGGGGCTAGGAGACATTCTCCAGGCTCTTTGTCAACTCAGAAATTTCTAAGCACCCTTAGTCCTCTCCCAGCTCTCCCCAAATATCCAAAGAACAAGTGTGAATATTAGTCCCCACTTCGGCAAGGCTGTTAACCCTAAACCATGATCTTGATTAGAAAACGGAAGGCAGGAACCCTGTAATGTTAAAGGCCTAATTAACTCTGTCATTAAATCAAACTCTTCAACTTAACCTTTGGTTCTTAGGGAAGGAATTGTTGATAGAAAATTCTGCTACTCATTGGAGAGCCATTACCCATTCTAAGAGGCATATTTAAACTTATTATTGCCCCAAACACATAGCTAGATATTCTTATTATACATGGGGGAGAATGGCCACTGGTTCAGAGCAAGGCTGGTTGTCTGCTAATGTTGAATACGTTTCAGCTTTTCTATGGTAAGACCTTAATTTCAGAGATTTATAACTAGCGTAAATCTGCCCTGAACAGAAGCCTGACACAAAATTACTTTGCCCAGTAGCAATTTTTTAAAGTTTTGGACTAAGTGCCTTTTATTCAACTTTACAACCAAAAAAAATGAAACAAAGCAAAGCACCATAAGAACTACCTTTAGGCTACAAACATTCAAACACACACACACACACACACACACACACACACACGTGCAGGCATGCACACAAATGCTCGCTTTCAGAGTTAGCACTGTCTTCTCTAGGCTTCTAGCGGAATAGGGGCCATGCCTCACTGCAGGTCCCAAAAAGGTCTCGAGAGGGGTGGAAATACGTGCAGTGGGAAGACTGATCGGAGAAACCTGCAGCCCTGCCTGATTCCCATAACAGATGGGCTCAGGCCTTTATGTGAAATCATCACCCACATATAACATCCCAGCAGTCACGGTCACTTTGCTCAGTAAAGGATCTACGTTTGGGGGCACATTCTCAATACTTAAAGAAGACTCAGCCAGGAGGATGCCATGGGCCCACAGGTTCCTAATCCATGCCAGGGATGACCTGAACATCTAAGTGTTTCAGAGGCAACAGGCAGTGAAGAGGGGGAAACCACAATTAAAAGAAAAAGAACTTTCAGATCATCAATGAACAACTGAGTGTGCTAGGCAGTACTCTAAGTACATCATACACGCTAACTACATAATCATCATCATAAACCCACAAGGTAGCTACTACTGTTTTCCTTCAGATGGAAAAACATAAGCAGGTTAAATAAATTACCCCAAATCATACAGCTAGCAGGTGGTGGAACCAGAATTGGAATCTCGGCAGCTCCCAAGTTCATGTTGTACTCATTAATGTCAAAGTACTCTCTCCAAATACTGTATGTCATTATTTCATCCCAATACCCATGAATTATGGTAAGAATGATAACCTTAATAGTAATAACGGCTGGTATTGATGTCAAATGTATTATGTCATGTGCTTTACATATGCTTTATATCCATTAGCTCAATCATCACAACATTCCTATGAGGGCAGTACTATTATCATCCCCTCACTACACAGATGAGAAAACTGAGATGCAGAGGTTATGTGAATTGCCCGAGGCCACAAAGTTATTAAAGAGGGGACTGGAACTCACACCCCATCTGCCTAACTCCAAAACTAGTCCTCTACCCATTTCACAATACTCACATCTCAAATAATCTCTATGAGTTTTTAGCAGAGTGCACGCAGGGCCATTGTCTAGGAATTTCCTATTCTAACTCCTCTCCCGGGTTCTGAACACAGACCCACTACTTCTCTATGTGTCATTCTAAAACCTACTCAATTCCTTTGTGCAACGTGCTCTTCCTCACTGGGGATTTCCTAAGCACGCCTTAGCTATTCCAACACTTGACATTTACACTTTCTATCATCTATCTCAGGTTACCATTTCCTTATCATTGCCAAAGTCCCAGGAGTTATAGGAGCCTGTAGCAGAATAGAATCAAGCAATCTGGCTGGAATTCCAACTTTGATACTAGCCATCTACATGACCTCGGGCAAGTTTGTTCTCTGGACATCAGTTTCTGCATCTGTAAAACGGGCATACTATGAATACCTACTTCACAGGGTTCTGTGAAGATTTAAAAAGATGATAAATGTAAAGGACTTAAGAGAGCACCTGGCACATATTTAGGATTCAATCAATATTTGGGTTTTTTTTTTTTTTAAGATTTTATTTACTTATCTGAGAGAGAAAAAGAAAGCATGAGCGGGGGTGGGGAAAGGGGCAGAGGAGAGGGAAAAGCAAACCCTCCACTGAGCAGGGACCCTGGGATCATGAACTGAGCTGGAGGCAGATGCTTAACCACCCCAATCAATATTTGTTTTTGTTGATGGTGGTGTATTTGGAAATAGTTTAGGTCCTAGCTAACCTCTGCTTCCAGATATCCTCTGCTTGAATCCACCCAGCATCTGACAGTCACATTCAGCTTAACACACCACTTTTGGGGCACCTGGATGGCTCAGTCAGTTAAGCCTCCAACTCTTGATTTCGGCTCAGGTCATGATCTGAGGGTTGTGAGATCGAGCCCCCTCCCCATCGGGCTCTGCACTGGGTGTGGAGCCTGCTTGGGATGCTCTCTCTTCTTCTAACTCTGCTCCTCCCTACTGGCACACACATTCATTCTCTCTCTTTCAAAAAAATTTAAAAAGCAAAAATAAAACACCGTTTTCTTGCTGTTGCTCATTGGCTCAAAAGCTGCCCATCGTGCAGTGAATAAAGTCTCAACACTCACTGCTGAAAGTTAGGTCACATCAATGGTGGTGGTGACTACAGGATTTCCCGTAACTTTCAGGATAAAATTCAGTCTCTTCCGCAGGACTTTAAGGTCTTCTGAAAGATGCCCCTTCTCACTGAATTTCTACTATTTCTCCAAACAAGGCTCCCCATCGGGGACAGGGAACAGCAGTCACTGTACCAGTGAGCCTTGCCACCCTCATCCTTGTGACGTTGCCTGCATCCTGCTCATGCCAGGTTGTCATTCCCACCTCTGTCTCTACACCTAAATCCTACCAAAGTGGTGCTTCCTGTGCCTCATTATGCTTCAGAGTCACTGGGGAAATGTTCAAACACACAGGTGCCCGGTAGGTCTGGGCTGGGGCACAGGTGTCCTCAGTTCTGAACACCTCCCAGCTAATTCTGATGTGCAGCCAAAGGTTCACATGTCCTCGTGACACCTGGAAGCTCTGTCACTTCTGCATTCCAACTAATACTAAGCATTATTTTGCTATTTGACATTTCACCGAAGTGTGCCCTGCCTCCCCAACTAGACTGGAAACCATCTGAGGGCAGGAAATAAGGCTAACACGTTGATAAATACCGGGGCCAATGTTGTATCCCCTCTCCTAGGTAGTCATACATGTTTTCGAGGTGGGTTTTAGTCTTGATGCGCTGGAGAACATAATCTCATGGCAGGTGGAGACGAATGACACATATGTTGGTATCGCTCTCAGTGCCCAGCACCCACTGAGCGCTCAGTAAGTACCCCGTGGGATCACGGCTGGCCAACAGGAGGTGCTCGGTAGCTACGGTAAGGCTGTTTGTGTAACCAGGTCATCTCTAAGAAGCGCATGTCCATACTGTCCAACATGCATGTAACATAATTCCTACCACGTGAGTTCCATTCAGTGAACCTTTTCTGAGAGCCAGTGGAAAAAAAATTGGCCACCTTGAGGTACAATGGCAGGGGTTCTTAATTTTTAATAGGCATCTGTGATGTCCAATCATAATCTGAAAGTCTATGCTGCTCCATTCCTCCTGACCAGGACTTTACCTTTCCATCAGCCACAGCTCTCCAAAGGGGTTCTGAACCAAGGGAAAAGAGCAGTTGAGCCAGATGAGCTCCTTAAGCTTCCCTGAATCTTCAAAAACAGGCAGTGATTTAAAGGTTAAGAAGTTATCGGTGATCCCTTAGGCCCCTCACAAGCAAACCAATCAAGGACCAGTGAGTAGGGCCATGGGATCAGTCTGATCCCTGAGCAGAAGCTTCCCTCCATGCTGGCTGCAAGCGCCAGAGGCAGAACTTTCAGATGAGTGTGTGATCCATTATCAGCTGCTATTACCACCCTACCATAGCTGAAAGACAGAGGCTATTACACATAATACATAAAATAACATTTAGTAAGGAAATCTGGATAATTACTTAGTAAAAAGGACATTGAGCCAGGTTCTAAGCCATTGCCCCGAATTGGGAATGGCATTACTTATGTCTTAAGTTAAATTGAGTAAAACTTCCTAAGCACTCCCTTAAAGAACACCTGTAAGTAATGAGTTGGCCTAGCTCATCCATCCTGCTTTGTGCCCCAGTCCTGAAGAGTAGATGGAGATTACTGGCCCCCCACAACCCACAGCTATCTGGCCTGGACCAGCTCAAGGGGACAAGCTCATCCAGGCCCGAGCGGAATAAGGGTTCCCCTGGTGTGCACTGGACGTGGCATAGACAGAGAAAAGCCGAAGAGTTCAATCAATAATGTATTTTCTTTCCTTTGCTGCAATTGATGGACATTAAAATGTATTCAAAATTAGAGCAGACAGAATGTAATGAGTGAGTGCACTATATGGAATCAGAGATCATTACAGCTGATTGTATTCCAGTAATACCCACCCTCACCAAAACCCACTGATCATCACCATCACTGGAATTCCTTCTGTGTATCCAGTGCAGATGAAGGGATCTCAGCCACCCATGACTTTAAATACCGCCTCCACACGGACAGACTCCCACATTCCTATGCCCAGGCCTGACTCCTTTCCAGAGTAGCCTCCCAGGTCAGGTACCTTCCCGACATTGCCACTTGGATGGCTAAGAAGTACCTCAAACTAAACGAGTCGAGAACTTAACTCGTGATTAACCCACACCTGCTCACTCATGCCAACTAGTGGCACCTCCATTCTTCCTACTGTTCCTCTGTGTCTCTCGCATGGCCCTTCTCATCAGCAAATCCTTTCAATTCTTCCTTCTAAACACCCAGAATGTGACCATGCCCCGTCACCCTCATGGCAACCACCCTAATCCATACCAGCCCCGACTCTCGGGTTTGACAGTTGCCACTTCAGCTTCCCCGCTGGTTCCTCTGCACACCACTGCCACCGTGATCAGTGTGAGATTTAACTCAAGAATATTCTGCTCAGTGCTTTTCAGGAGCTTCTCTTCTAACACAGAATAAAATCCCAAATCCTGGCCAGAGCCTAAAAGGCCCTGGACCCAGCCTCTGGAACAGCTCCTGACTTCCTGAGTCAATCAGCCCCCTCACTTGCCCACCTCTCCATGCAGGTGCCAGGCAAGCTCCCACCCCAAGCCTTTGCATGGGCCAACACCCCCAAAGACCCACAGACCACTCACCCCTCACCTCCTGCAGGTCTCTGCTGAAACACCACTCATCAGAGAGACTTTCCCTGAGCTCCCTTTATGAAGCACATCCACCACCTCCTTGTTCTCTAGTCCCCTCACCACGCTCCACCTGCCCTCCTCCCCCTTACTGCTCCTTACACAGATGTGCACGGTTAGTGTGTCTCTCCGACACAGCACCCAGGAGGATGCAAGCTGTGGGAGGGCACATTGGATTTCTGGGGGTTTTTTTTCCTGTTTTAGTCACTGCTGTTTGCCAACACCTAGAACGTAACAGGTGCTCAGGAACTATTTGTTGAAGGTATAAATGAAAATGCACACGTTCGCACTCACCAAATGTTAACTGCTCTTATGTTAAGAGGCTGTGCCTCCATTTGGGGTCAACTCCTGCCATGAAAGTCGGTATTCTTTCATTACATTCTACCACTTAAAGCTAACCGAGCACATTTGTACACTTTTATAGCATTTTATAGTTCGTAGAGCACATTCACATATAATCATCTTGATTTTAAATGCTTTTCACCACGACCATCCAAGTAGTTCAGACAGGGAAAACCAGTCCGAAGGTGCTAGCATCCAACCTAGGCCTCCTGCTCCTCGGCCCCATGCCCTTGCTTCACACACACCCTTCCTGCTTGGCAGAGACACTGGCCGCACCACCAGACGGGAAGAGAAGAGCAGGCTTTGCCCTCCAAGCGTTCACAGTGCTCAACACGCACCAGGCCATGAACAGACATGTGCAGGGCTTAAGGATGACAAGCCACACATGCAAGTAAAATGCTGCCAGCGGTGGCATTTCTGGAGAACTAGGATATGCTGGTCCTTACCCACAGAGGAACTGGTAGGAACTGACCACTCAGCCCATATCCTACTCCACCGCCATGCACAGCAACCCTTCGGAAGGTTCTGAAACAGAAGCTGAGAGGATACGAACAATGAAGATCAGAACGACAGCTGAACCCTGGCTACGGCCCAGGACAATCAAAAGAGGGGTTTTGGTGTGTTTGTTTTAAAGCAACAAGCCCCACCCTAGACCAATTAAAACAGGAGTCAGCAGAGCTTGAACACTGGCATCTTGTTTCAAGCTCCTTGGGTGACTATAGTGGCAGCCACTGATGCCAACCACTGGTATAGGGCTTAACCACTGCAAAGGGCTTTCTCTTGAATTATCTCCTTAAGCCATTCTAAAGGTCCTGGCTGCAGGTGGGGCAGGCATAAGTATCCCCAAGTTAGAGGAAAAGAAGCAGACGCAACAAGATGGGCCGACTCACAGTCCCCTAGTTAGCTAATGAAAGACAAACCCGGAACGAAACCTGGCTCACAAAATGAGCAGTGAAGTCTGAAGCAATGCTCCCCAGACTGAGAGGGCTTGCAGATCACCTGGGGATCTTGTTCAAATGCTGGTCCCACTGCAGCAGATCTGGAGTGGAGCCCAAGAATCTGCATTCCTAATAAGCTCCCAAGAGCTGCTGATGATCTACAGACCACACTTTTGGTAGCCAACACCACACAGACACACCTCAGTAGTGACTAAATGGAATCCGTTGTTGTTTCTCCATGTGGGGAAGTCTAGGAACCTTCCAACAGCTTCCCGACAGCTTTCTCCAGTCCTCTACTACACTGTGGAAGCTCTACCGCAACCAGCGGGCACCCCCAGCCTCTACCCGCATTCACCACGCCAATCTGGTCACATTCTGTGAAGCATCATGCAGACCCACTCGCCATCACCACCACCAACACACACACACGCCCCCAAACTACCAAGATTGAAACTATTTCATGACTCATGCACAACTGTCCAAACAACTTCTGTCCACTCAGAGAACACCAGTGTTAGATTCCCACATCAGCAGCCAAGAGGGACCTTACCGTCATTTGTCAGGTAGGCATCGATTATGCCCTGACACCACTCCATTCCCTAGTATTACCCCTTAATTATTCAGGGCATGGTACACTATTCCTGAGGTCATTTTTAAATGTTTTGTGTGCCTTTTAAATATCAGCTGCCACATATATAGAGAGACTTCAAATGACTGCTTAAGATATTCCATTTTAGACTTAAATCTTTAAATATACTTATGAATTTTTGACTTTAACAGATTGCCTAATGTCTCTTCCTTCATAATGGAAATAGATCCCAGGGAATCCTCATTAACTCTATCTCCTTGGGGCCCTCTCCTTGAGATGGCCTTACATCTCAAGATTCAGTCGCACAGTTGCTCACCGTAAGATGTACTTCGGTTTCTGGTCCTTGGACCTAAGCATGGACCCAGACCAGTCTCCATCAAAGGACAAGGGAGCCATGTTTCTGCTTACCTGCAATAGGTTTTTCTCCCACCGGCCTTTGAGCCACCAACAGCTGGAACATCCTCCAAGTAGCTGAAGTCTAACTACCCTTCAGGTTCCAGTCCTGAAGCCATGCTCTTCCCTGCCCAACACAGCCCTCCTCGCTGAACCCCTACAGCCCTTAGTTTGAACCATGCACTTTAGCAGCTAACTGAACACAACCGTATCATAGAAAAGTCTTGTGTCCCGAGCTGGGGAGGGTTTGGCCCCGATCATACCCCCTCACGGGTCTGGTCGGACGCTGTGCACAAGCGAGTGCTCGGCACCTAACTGCTGACGGACTTCGAGAGCTGGCGGTGGCAATGTTTGGTACCAACACGCCACCACCACACATCCAGCTCTGATCAAGCAAGTTGCCGGTCTAAGAACGGCCTGGCACAATCACCAAACCTCACCATTCTCTGCTGCTGCCAAGTCCCTTCCCTCTTTACCTAAGAATGACTTCATACCTAAATTTGATCCAGGAAAAAAATACAGCAGTCCAGATTTTTCCAGCGCAAGATCACTGACGCCACAAGCAAGCAAGAAGGGGCAACTCAAGACTGTAGTAACCTCTATTCAAAAAAAGAAAAGAATTCCTCCCATGTATGCTATCATGGCAAATCTTCCCGATCAAGGAAATAACTGAAGGGGAAGAACCTCTTCATTTTTTTTCTTTGAAAGCTTGAGAAAGGAAAGATGAGTTCTAGTATTCCTAAGAGGGGTCTTCATTTCGGGTTTAAGCCTAAGGAAATCTGGCTCATTGTATTTACCCCCATACCCGCTTCTGAGATTACATCGCTTGCTAACATTTCACGGGCCTTACCCAAGCTGGTCATTACGTTTCTCGAGCCGAGGCTGATTCGGTCTCAGCTTCTCATACCCCCATAAATCCCCGTCAAGTGGGGATTTCTGTTTCATACCACTTAACATACATACTTCCCACCCCTTCTCAGAAAGTTCACATTCAGATGCTTCTATTTGTAATTATTGATCTTTAAGCTACTATCTCACTTTCTGTGCCACCGTTAGGAAAGATGGCAAGGAATTCCCAAACAAACGGGGAGTGAGGCATTTTAACAAACAAAAAAAATCTAAACCATACTACTACAGAAAAATCCATTTTTATCCTAATATTTATTTTTCTGTATCTCATCTAAGTTCCCGTTAGTGTTTACTAAAATCTTGACAAGTGGACTTTTCGTTTTCTACCCTCTACCGAGATATTAAATAGCCACCCCTAAATGAGCAGCATATGATATTACAAATACACGTATATTGATGACCCAGCTGCTATTTGTACATTTGAAGTATGACATCTTTACTCCTCTGTCATCAAGCAGAAGTAATTAAGAATAATCAAGTGGGTGTTAATTGGATATAATGAAACAATCTCCAGTCAGCCTGAGCCTACTATTTGCCTCCTACTAATAATTATGAACACTAAACACTCGTGCTAATCTCCTTCTTCTTACAGAAGCCAAACAGAGATACAGTATTTACTCAGCTAATGGCTTGTTTTGTCTGCAATTTAGTCTGTTTTAAAGCTAGGAAACTCATAATTTGCCAAGCTGTCACCAGCTGCTGGGCCCAGACCAGGGATGCAGGATTCTTAGTGACAACAGTTCAGGGTATGTCATCTGAAATGAGAGGACAGATATTAATTAAGCCGACCTCCAGTTTCAACTGTCCCTGGACATGTCAACGCAAAAAAAAAAAAAAAAAAAAAAAAAAAAAAAAAATCAAAGTTCTAAGTCTGCATTAGTCAAAAGTACTTGTGGACCATGCTCTCATTATCGCCCAGGGCCTCGTGAAACAGAGGAGTTTCTACATGTAACCATCAGGAGGTCTCTCTTTTTCTCTTTAGAACTATCTCCAGAGGCCTCTGCCACTACAGAGCTGGGGACTGGACTTTGATCATATTCCTTCAGAAGCGTCTTGGCTGTCAGATGACTATTATACAGTAGTGAACTGAACGTGTCTTATCGAGAGTGACCATTAGAAACATATTACTGGCCATTAAGCAGATGGTTAGATGTTTTTAAAGAGCTCTTACACAGTAATAGAATCCAGAGTCGTTGACTATATTTATTACTCTCCCAAGAAAGTGGAAAAAAAATAAAAAGATTGAATGTTTGTTCCAGAGGTGGTTAATTTCATTCTCTCAGGATCACCAGGAGATCACATGTAGACTAAAAACTGGCAGCTGGTGATAGGATTTTAAAACAGGCTTCTGAACAAGCTGATTAAATTCCTTATCAGAACTCAGGTGGGATTCCAAATCAAGATCCTTGCCTAGTAGAATAAGAATTATAAAACAAAGATGCATCTAAACCATACATCAGTGAACTTTCCCTATAAGGGGCCAGAGAGTAAATATTTTAGACCTTACAGACCACAAAATACATGTCACAACTACTCAGATCTGAAGTTATGGCATGGAAATAGCCACAGATGAAAGTAAATGAATTGGCATGGCTGTTTGACAATAAAACTTTATTTATAAATACAGAAGGCTGCAGGATTTGACCTATGGGTCATATTTTTGCCAACACCTGAGTTGGACCACACTGAAACCTGCTTTTCCACTAATACACAATTTTGTGTGAAGTTTTATCCTCATTGGGGATGAAACTATAATGAATAGGGGTCAACGTCCTTCTACTCAGCAAGTATTGTTATAGGACTGCATTTATAAATAAATACTTCTATTATTCTGCTATTATTTATATATTTATAATTATGTGTATATATAAAATGTTATATATTACATGTTATGTATTATGTATGAATATTTACATATAAATTACCTGTTTCCTTTGTTCATAACTTCAAACACTGAGTTTTCTTAAAGATAAACCACCTGTAATTATTTGGTAAACAAAATCTGTCCATTCCAGGTTCACTTTCAAATAGGAGTACGTAACTTATGACAAAGCTATACCCTGGATACAGCACAATCTGAAAGGATTTTATTGAACTTCAAGGCAAACTGGAAAGACACAATGACCTAGGGGGTGAACGACCCTAATGTTAAATAACTGTGAGACCTCAGACATATTATTTAACCCCTCTGAGCTTTGGTTGTCTCTGAAAACATGAAGGAGTTATATCAGAGGATGGCTAGAGTCACCTCAAGCTTTCATATTCTCTGATCAGTGGACAGAAAATAGCTTAATTAGCTCACTTGATTACAGGATGATATTAATGAGGCCAAAGGAGCAAGTTAAAAAGCCAGGCAAGGCTAGCTAGTTTTAAATAGAGCAAAAACACTGTCACACAGGTTATAACTCCGCTTGGTTGACTAACAGGGCATTGCTAGTTCAGTCCTCCTCAAATAAATAACAGACAATATGTGATAACTAAGTCAGAAATAGCTTTATATAATAGTATTGTTAATATTTTTACAGAACTATGACTACTAGACAGTACAACCAGGTATTTCACCTTGCTTCTTGCCAGTGATGTGGTGAAGAACCATGTCTTTCCAGTGTGTCCTGGGCCAGGCTGTGGTCATACTGTGCCTGACCTGAATGCAGGGTATGCCATGTGTCATTCACTATTTAAGTCTGACAAGACCTGGACTCATCTATACACCGCTTAATAAGACAAATCTAGTGATCCCATGCTTGGGTGTCAGGCAGTGCCAAATTACTGGGAAAGTTCCTAAATGATTATGCTCTGTTTCTATACTTATCTTATCCTGGACAGGTAGCCATTTGCAGACCATGTCAACAAATAGATAAGGTCTCCCAGGTGCCACGTTCTGGTATGTGGATGAGAAGCTACAGCCGACAGGAAGCAGAAAAACCAAATTAAACATAATATCACCATGTTTTTTCTTCTTTTTCCCAGGTCTATATTCTCTCCCTATTTCCCAATTCATCTTGGAAAAGTCCAACTACCCATCTTTCAGGTCTTAGATGTATTTGCTCAGCTATTCAAAATTTACTGAACAACTTCTATGTGCCTGGTAGTATTCCAGGCACTCGGGAACCAGAGGTGACTAAGATTTGGTCCCTTCTCCGTTGGAGTTGATGAGTTTCTTTTGAAGAGGCATGTCCTAGGTGTATATGCTTATGCAACGGCTATGTTAAGTATCTAAAGTGTAGAAAAAAGTACATCTTATCTGAAACCCAACATTTTTTACCCATACTCAGTCCCCAATTTATTCAATACCAAATATCCACCAAACAATCTGATGGCTTTGGAGGTGGAAAAAACAGTAAGAAATTGTCCCTGTCTTCAAACAGCTTACAGCTTAGACGACTCTTCCATGGGATCCTTCAGGTTGGTGAAGAACCAAAGTTTTAGTATCAATTCTATTTCCATAGGTTCTGAGAGGCTGACTCTAATCACACGGATGGCCACACCAAGAGCTTCTAACGGGGCCCGCTTAGATACACAGCAATGATTGCCCAACATACTATACTTAAGCTGAAAGGGTCCACAGGGAACCTTCTAACATTCTATGGATGAAAAATCTGAGACCTGGAAAGGTGAAGTCACCTGTCCAAAGTCATACAACTAGTAGGTAAAATTAAGCTCTAAGAGGAGCATGTTCCAAAGTGGGCTTACTAGGCCTAGCTCCAAAGTTAGCTAGCACATTCATGAAATGGGTCTGCCAGATATGCAAACATCCCAGCTTCTGCAAAATCTATCAATTGAATAATTGAAAATAGGATGTTGTGGTAGCATTGCTGCATAAGGAAGTTTGGTGATGCCCTAAGAGGGCTTGGGTAGACCTGATGTCCTCTCCAGATCTTCTGACTTCATGATTTCCATGATATTACATTTTAAATTTTTTAATTAAAAAAAAGGCTTCTGGCTCCTAAACTCTACTGTACAAACATTACTCCACTACTTTGGAAATCTAGATAGCCTACTAGAAAAAAGCAGACTGCACAGCGTAAGTGGGTGGAAGTCATGCCATTACAGTCAGGCCCTGCATTACTCCTTCAAGCAGCCATGGTCAGGTTCATATAATAATGGAATCCAGAAGCTTCCAACACTCCTGGCTCTAGGTCTAGATGCAAACCTATGCATGATCTTTCATCCAAGTCCTATCAGCTTCTGACCTTCTTCTTGGTTCTCCACCTGCTGCCTTTCCTGGATCACAGCACTTGTCACCTGGTGCTATGCTCCCACTAAGACCTTGGACACAATTCCTATTATTTGGTCTCCAGCAGCCCTGAGAAAATAGCTCCCTGGATCCCATCTCAGCTTAAACCTCCCATGCATAGTACCAGGAATTTGTTCAAATTATCCACACTTCACATGATAAGACCCCCACCCCACCCCACTCACCCACACAGATACACACAGTCCTTCCAGTCACTAGCATAATGGTAGATGGGAGCTTTCACCGAACTCTATGAAATTTTCCATTAATTCAACACCCACTGACCCAAATCTAAAAGCTCTTCAAATCCATTAATGAGCTTCAACAGTAGATACACCAATGCTTATACATGTCCTATAAACTAGGAAGAACCAGACTGTCAAGGTAGCCAAGAAAAAAAAAAAATCCAAAACCAGCTTACGGAAGGTCAGGATTCCTTTAATTAACAACAAATGCCTCACAGTGAATAGCTTGATGAGGACAGGGCTCTGCACCACAATGAGATTTTTCTTTTATTTGGCGAGCAATGAAATCATTAAGGTAATAGATCACCATTCCCGCTAACAGAATCTCTTCGTGTCATCTCCTTCTGTGTGCATGCAAGCAGAAGACACACATCTATTGTCTCTCACTTATGGAAGTTGTAAATGTAGGGAAATTGTCATCATTAAATTGAATATAATGGTCCTCCTTCCCCACTCCCCCTTTCATTCCCTCACTCTGTTCCTCGGCTCCGTCTGACACATACCTTGTAAATGTCAACACAAAGGTATGTTCTGAAGACCAATGGGCAGAAAGTTCTGATTACCAGCAAAAATCCATCATGTGATACCAAACAGTCACCCCTGCAGCAAGAGGAAATGATAATTGCTTTGCTGTGCAAGGTGGAGAAGCTGACCTCAGAGTGTCTCTGGTGGTATTAACAGGTAATGAAGAGGGTGCAGACAAAGGCCGCTGCTGAGCACACCAGGGACCCCATCAGATGTCCTCACCTCCGAGCTGTGTTGTGGAGGAACACAGGCAGCTCTAATGATAGCTTACTCTTCAGGCTCCAACATCTTAACCCAGGGCCTACTTCATTCAACCCCAGTGGGGAACCAGGAACCTCTCACTGGGCCAAGATGAACCCTAGAAAGTTCCCATCCAGGACTTAGGGAGGGTTCACACCAGGAAGTCGACCCCTTTGGGGAAAGAGGAAGGAACAGGGCAAGCGAGCCCTGCCCAGAGAGTGCCTGGCTGGGGTGCTGCAAAGAAGGATGTGGAGCTTTGATGTCATCAGCATGGAGCTTGCGAGGTCACAGAGAGAGCTCTTCAGGGCAACCGGTGTGCTGAGCCAGCAAGGGGAAGGAGGCGGCTTCCTGACCTGAGGAATTCTGCAGGAGGCCTTGTTGCCACGGGTTGTCAAGGGCTGTCATTGGGCCACAAGGACTGTTTGGCCTTGAGCATTAGTTATGTTATGTAAATTACCCTTAATGAAAGTGCGGCCTTGGTCCATAAAAACTTAACAATGCATTTATCTTCATTTGAGCTCTCCCCAGCAGCCACCACCTCCCTTTACAGACCATATTAACTGGGCTTTCAAGGCATGTCCCTGTCCTCCACAGCCCCCGTCAGGAGGGCCCCAGAAGAGGGAGACGAGTTGGCTTACACTTAACAAGACAAATGTGCCATTGTGGAGGGGGCATCAGGTGGCCCGAGCGCACATACAGAGCGGTGGAGCAGATGCAGCTGGGCCCATCCCTCCTCCCCAGACCCTCTTTGTGAACAAGGTTCAGATGGCCACAACAGATAAAACTTAGTTTTGCATTCCTGAGAGCTGGATGTCACCTCTGACTCATCAGCAAGCATTTATTAATTGCCTCCTGTGTACACAACACATAACAAAGACATCTCTCTCTCCCTCTCCATGCATATAACAAGTGGGCAACAGTTTCGGACTCTGAGACACCCCATTTGAGATGCCCAAAGCAAAGTTCTAGGCACTCTGCCACTGCTGCTGTAGTTTCTACACCAATCATCACCTTTGAAGAAGGAATTCAAAAAAAAAAAAAAAAAAAAAAGTCTGAAATCCTCAGCTGCAAGTTTTAATACAGGTTCCCGGAGTTGAAGAGGAAAAGAATTGGGATTATATAGGAATTGGGACTAGAGGAAGTTTGGGTCTGGCTTGCCTTGAATGCAGTCTTCATATTAAACATAAAAGCCAAACGCCTTACCACTGCCTGTAAGACCTTCCACGGACTGATGCTACCCACCTCCCAGGCTCAGCTCTGTCCCTGTCCTTCGCTCCCCAATGGCCACACAGGCCTCTTCCCAGTGCCTCATAACCACCAACCTCTGTCCAGTCAAGAAACTTTCCCATGCTGTTCCCCCTGCCTGCAACGTTCTTCCCTCTCTCCTTTCCTAATTAACCCTGCCTCCTTCAGCTCCCTGGGGAGAAATCCCTTCATCGGGGAAACCTTTCCAAAGCACCCTAAGTCCAATTAGGTCTCACCACAGCACCACATCCTTTTCCTCCCCAGCCCCTGCCCTAGCTGTGATTGAACATCTGTTTCTCAGTGATGCCACGTGTGAATCTTTGATGACCCTCACCTCTCCTAGACCGTAAGCTCCGTGAAGGCAGCGGCCATGTTTCCTTTTCCGGACCACCAAATCCTGAGCACACCACAGGCAGCTAAAGCAATTACTGAATCCACAGGTACATGCATAAATACATACATACTGATCGCTTCCTCTCCGGGACGATGGGGAAAATACCAAGAAAAGAACTGTGCTCACATCACTGGACGGGAAGAAGATTTCAGAGACCCTAACAGTGAGTGAACGTTAGAAACAGCTGCCAGGAGAAGCCAGGTGGACTCTAGGTGAGAACATCTTCAAGAACAGATCACCCTTTCCAAACAGGACAGCAGGCAGTTGGGTGAGCTGACCTTCCACACAGCCTGCCGTCCCCACTTTTTCTGTCCTGGACGCCTGACTGTTAAGACGAGGCAGCTTCATCTCACGCCTGGTCTGGAAGCATTTCTACTCTAAGTGCAAGTTCAAACTTTATCCCCACTCATTTTTGTGCCACTTGGCTCCCAGGAAGAGGATGGATTTTGTTTTGTTTTGTTTTGTTTTGTTTTCCAAGCAGCAAAATACAAAAAATAACTATAATGAAGCACCAGGCTGGCAAAGACTGGTTTCCTCAAAGTCAAGAGCCAAAAAGAGTTGGTTGTCCTGCCCCAAAGCCTAGGAGAGGAAAGAGTATAATCCCTAATGAAGGGATGTACTTGCAGAATTTCTCTCTCTCACCTAGATAGCAAAGGAGTTACACTGAATTAGTTGGCCGCAAGTTCCTGGAAAAGGAGATTATCCCAATTTGTTCACCTCACAAAGGAATTGTGTGAATCCTATTTGACCCCTGTTTTTCCAATCTAGGATATGAATTTAGCTAGCTTTGAAAATGTTTTAGGGCTTCCACAGAAATTTGTAAAATGTCAGCGTGAAAATTTTAATTGAGTTATTAGCAATATCTCTTCTTTGAATGACCTTTTAGTACTCCTTATAACATATCACCTCCTTTTACTACCTTCTGGCTGACAGTTTCTAATATATTCCTTCTTCCTAGATGATATCATCTGTCCTTGGGTGGAATTAACTAAAGCACTCAACATTCAGAAGCTGACATTAATCCATAGCCCCAGAATTGTAACAGCTGCTAGTATAAACATATTTCCGTACGCTGGGTTTTAACAATGACTGGAAGAAAGGCATAGCATTCGCTGGACACTGATGACATGCACACAAATGAATCAGGGTGACAAACATCAATGACTTAAAAAAAATTTAATTGGCTTAAATAGTATACGTGCTGCACAAATCTAAAGGAATATTTCTAAGTTCGTGGAAATTTTGTATTTCTCTTAAGAATCACATGTGTGGAAGCAGCTAATCAAAAGAGGACATTATCAGGATGAATGGCAAACTAGTTGTTTGTTCAAGTAACTTTCTGATACTCAATAAAGGAAAGGCAGAAAATACAGTCCCATATTCTTCATAACCCAGACATTTTGCATCATTCCAAGAAATGGAAAAAGTAAATCAACATGGCATATGGATACAAAAAGCTACATTCAGAGTTGAGAATCACCAAACAGGGAAAAGATAAATAAAGCCCATCCCCCCCAAAATTCCTAACTCCAATGGTTTCTCTTAACAACCTCAAGGCACCCAAACCCCACGTCCTCATGTGAAAACGACCAACAAAAGACCAGGAGGCCCCAGATCTCCTCTGACTCCTCCCAGTCTCCTCCCACAGACTTTATATCCTGCAAAAAACAGGCATATATATATATATGTATGTATGTATGTCAGCACACCCACAAGCAGTGACATCTACAGGGACCTCGCCGGCATTTTCTATCAGCTCAACCATGTTATTTAGAATCTGAGGCAGTAATGACCAGCGTGAACGCCAGACTGCTGATGCAGGTCCCAGGGCTCAAGGTGGCCAATAATGAAAGTGTTGCTACCCTCACTGTGTGGTGGGAACCCAGTAGTGGGAAGAAGAAATTTCCGAGGGTAAAAGAACCTGCAAGCGGAGCTGGTGGAAGCAAGATTCTGCAGATGCCAAGTGGGGGTTCAGGAGTTCTGTCCCTTCTCCCGGTGCCTCACGCTACACTCCGCACTCACTGACCCTTATGAGAAAATGCCAACCCGCTCTCTTCACACCACCTGACGCCTCGCATGACTCAAGTCACAAGATGGCCACCACCACCAAATTGTGACATTGTGAAGTGTGGCCATAATGTGACATCTCAGTGGGTAGGGGATGGAGCGTTCACCTGATAGCCTAAAGGTTATCGCGGCTGGTAATTCCCCTGGGGAGCAGGTGTGTCTCCAGATGAGCAGCAACGTCCAGGAGAGCGGACCTAGGTACGTGTGAGACAAGTACCTTCCTGGTCTGGATTTAAGAGGTGCCAAGCATCTAGGAGGGGGCTGTTCCTCATGCTCTGAACTAAGGAAAGCATCCACCATATGGAAGCAAAAGCTGCCAAGCAAGGACCCAGGTGGACTAGAACAAAGTTAACGCTGTTCAGAACCCTGAGAAGCAGCTGGTCAAGGCAGAGTCAGAACCCTGGGCTCTGCAAACCAGGACTCGACTCCCGGTACGCCCTTGATCACTCTGTTTCATCCCCACGAACTGGTCCAGCCTGTCTCAGTTGCACCAGCACCGAGTGAGATAACAGCTGACCCCTGGGACCAGTGTGGCTGCATCCAACACGGAAAACCAGGGAAGGTGGACCATCAGCCCCTCCTCTCCAACAGATTTCTACTAATCGTGGAAGGTTCTGAGTTTTGCTTTTAGTAAGTAAGTAGTGCTTTCTCCTTATGTTACCTCCAAATATTCAAAGCTTACCCATCCTATTACTCTCTAAGCCAGTTTGCCTGTTAGACTAATCTAAACCCAGTTAATAGGTCTAATTGTTCATATTCTCCAAGTAACATATTTCATTCACTCATTCACTCATTCATTCACTCAACTCTGCCCATCTGGCGTGAGCCCTGCATTAGATACAAGAGCTAGAAATGCAAATCGGCTGTGGTCCATGCTCTCCAGGAGCTCACACACTATCTAGAACACAACCTGGAAACAGAAATTTAAACTTATGCCACCCCCACAGAGGGAAACATTGGAGTTCAGGGGGATAGGGGGATGTTTCGGGGGGTGTCTAATTACACCAGGAAAGCAGATGCCTCCTCTTCCCAGGCATGATGCCAGCCCCCAGCACAAGACCGCACGTTATAGGAAGAGATTCAGGAAGCACTAACAAGAAAAATCAATTCCCCTCAGTAGGTAAAGGGAACCAGAGGTCCAGCAGGTAATGAGTTCTACCAGTCCTGGCCTTGCATGATGGGAGGCTGACCTTGTGGTAAAGAATATGAACTGGAGAGTCAGACAGACATAGGTTCTCACTGCAACTCAAGCACGCTGGGCTAACTATTCATCCTAGGCAAGCCTCAGGTTCACTCACCAGTAAGACACATTAACCATCCATGCCCCACCCCTGCTGTAGAGCAGCGGTTCTAAAGTGTGGCCAGCAGCACCAAGATCACAAGGGAACTTATTAGAAATGCACGTTTTCAGGCTCCATCCCAGACTGCTAGAGTGGGAACCACTGAGGATGGGTACAGCTGATTCTGACACTCTTTAAAGTCTGAACAAGACAGGTACACACATGTAAAGGACTGATGCTGGTTACGCACTTTGCAAAGTGCCAGGCATATAGGAAGCCGTCACGCACGGCAGTTGTGTCACCAAGTGCTGGGAAAGTGACGTAGAAAAGGGCATGAAGGGGTTGTCAATCTTTGCCAGAGATCAGAACCAAGGGGGACCATCAAGTGCTCCAGTAGTCTGCATTGGAACCCCCTGGGTGATTATCGAAGTGCAGATCGCTAGGCCTCACTTCAGGCCCAGGAATATAAACTTGGAAGGGGAAGATCTGGGGTCCGTGGGCTCTTACACAGGCATCTCTGAGGTAAGCGCTCTCCTGCTGGTTTGGTGTGGGGTGGTGGCGGTGGGGGGTGTTATTATTGCTTTTTATTTTGATTATTGACTTATTTATTTATTGCTCATGCCTGCATCTCCCTCAGGATAGCTCCTGCAAGAAGCCGCCTCTCAAGCTCTTTTTTCTGCCACTGTGATACAGAGCGTCCTCTTTCGCTCCTCTTCCTTTCCTCCCTCCACCTCTCTCTCCCCTCGATTTCTAATCTGGCTTCTTCATTACTGCCCCCATCTCTAGCCTTCTTTCCCTTCTGGTCTGTTCTTCAAAATCACTTCCTGGGTGATATTTCTAAAATGTAAATCTAAGCATTTCACTTCACACTTGAAAATGAAGAGAAACATGAAGCAACCTTTATTGTCCCCCCCAAGGAAGGCTTTATGGCACAGAATTCCAAGCCCTTAGCCTGCCCCTAGCAGACCTTCCCCAGGCTGACTCCAGGCTCCACTGCACTCACTTCTCTTCACCAGGGTCCAATTGCCGCTCCCCTATCAGGACTTGCTCTTCCCCAGAAAGAAATGACCTTCTGCCTTTTCTCCAGAGGAGGAACCCCCTGTCCCTCCCCAAACTCCTCCATCCCTGATTAGACCACTGAAGTGTTTACTATTATCTTTGCTAAACCAACAGCTCCAAGAAGGAAAAGACTCATTTATATAGAGTCTACACCTTGAAAAATCTCACCAAAATAAGCGTGGAGGAGTTTGGAGAGGCAGTTGTGGCCGTCCTCACTGTCCTCCATTTAACCAACAGGCTGAGGGAACCAGCACTCCCCACTCCCTCTCACACAAGGATGTCAAGTGAATCTAGACATCTACAACCATTGTCAAGGGAACTGGGCTGGTGGATGGTCAAGTAGCTGATAAGCTGATACTGGTATGCCAAAGCTTCTAGGGACAGGTGGCCCTGACGCTGAGTAATCACTCCGGATTACATTCCCTGCCTGCCTGCATAGGCTCACACAGGTATGGTGCATGGCAGCCTTGGGCTCAAGGAACTGAACCGATAGAAAAGATGGAAGCCAAAGTGTGAGTGGAGCAGTTGTGCGTCTTCCCATTCACCTCAGTGAGTAGAGCAGCAGAACTAACCTTCCATCTTTTACCCTCTGTCATTACTACATACTTTTACATATTTGGTATCTACATTTCACGAACCTCAGCTCACTGGGTGACAGCACTATTAAAAGTTGTGCCAACATTATACAGTATAATATTGCAGGAAAAGCTTTCAATTGTAGAGACAAAATATCTGAGTCTTTGAAACTTAACGCCAGCTTCTATTAGCAGTGTCACCTTAGGTAAGTCACTCAAACTCTTGGGCCTCAGTTCCCTCAGCTGTAGTCACTACTCCACGCTGGACCAAACTCAGAGTTGCTATGAGGATCATTTGACGTAAGAGAAAGGAACAGGCTTGGTAAATATAACTCCTTTTTCACTGACCATTGCGCCCCATTTAAAAATCTTATCCCACGTAGTTAGGCAGGTGTCTAGATACCTTGCCCGTATCCTCCTTTCTGAGAGTATTTGTGACAGACTACTTCAAACTCCTCTTCAGCGTTCCCGTCTTTCAGAGTGCATGCCCATGAGATCACATCCATCCTTCTGAAATTGTTGAGTGGGTCACATGCAATTGTCTCCTGTAATGTTTCTTGCCCAAAAATGGTCTTGAACTCCTTCTTTCCTCCCTCCTTCACTCCATTAGTTCTTTCTTACTGATCAGCTTAATTCATGCACATGTTCTCTCCATTGAAACACCTCTCAATCTCAAGGCTTCTTGGGGGTGTGAGGGAAACGGTGAGTGTGATTTGGGAGAGAGGCCCCAGTGAGGACATCTGTGGGTCTCTACAACACTTCCATAAATACTGCCAACTGCCAGACAAAGACATAAGGAAGGGTTGTTTTGTTCCAAGCACAAACATGCCACTTGGTCATTCTGCTGCTTCCCTGGACCTCCTGCCTCCCATCCCCATGTAGGATCTGATGCCATAGGAGGACAGGAAAGTTGTGGTTAGTCACAATTCTGCCACAGTTCTCTCCTCGCTGCTACTCCCTGCTGATGACATTAGCTGGAAGACTGCCAGAGCTCAGAGAGGAAAAACTCACCAAAATGATCATAAAGCCATTTAGGAAGATATGAGCATGATCAACACACTAAATAATAATTACTCACATTTGTCTTCCCTGCCAATCTTCATATACAGGGTATAAATGTAACCTGCTCCAAATGAATCACCTGGTTTTAAATGCCTGAGAGTCACAGTCCTATGATTTTGACAAAGTAACCCACATATCTCATACCACAGGCTTGTAACAAAGACATTGCTGTGAATTGAAACCCCAAGAACAAAGCCAGTTGGAATTTTTAAACATTTACTCCAAACTTTTCATTATGGGTTATATTCTTCTCAAATATTTCATCATGTCTTTTTCCTCTCTCTGGTTTAAATCTCAATCACTGAAAGGAATGATTCGAAGGCAATAATGTAGAAACAAAAGGGGAGATTAAATACAAATTAAGCTTTCATTTGTACTGTTTTTCCAGACTGAATTAAAGTGATTGAGCTAACTTTGGTATAAAGTAAATTTTACAGCTGTTGGAAATCATAGAATGTAAATTGGATTATACTATTTAAATATTTTACAAATAATTGAAATGGCATTCTTATAAGTTATGTTCAAATATTCACGTTCAAACATAGTGGATCATACTGACTGGCTCTAGATATCTATCTTTCCTTCTGCTTGATATTTCTTCCATTACCAAAATGAAACTCAAAAATAATTCACACAAAGATAGGTCAGGGGGTACTGGTTAAGACGGGAATGAAAAGGCATGATGGCATAATTTACCCTATTCAAATTCATTCATTCCAGCAGATACTTATTGATTACAGAGCACTGAGCAAGTTCCTGGATACAACGAGGAAGTAACCACTCTTTCCCTGAAAGTGCTTCCCATCTCCAGAAGGAAGGAAAGTAACTCAAATCAAATTATGCTCCTTAAAGCAGAGTAATGCAAATGCATAACATGAAGGAAGTGCAGGGAGAGGCTAACGGGGGCGGGTTGGGAGAGACTTTACGAAAAAGGTATTTAAGCTAGGTTTTGAAGGATAGATAGAATTTCTACTAGGTAAACACTGTTAGAAGCATGTATAAAAGGCAAGAGAGGAATAAATAGCCCCAATTCATGGGAATAAGAAAACATGGGACATGTCTGGAGGACAGAGAATAGAACAAATCAAAAGGAGCTAGGATGCCTAGAAAAGTAGTGAGAAATTTTCTCAGTCACTCACCAACATTTATTGATTATCCATGTTCCCTTAAGCTCTATGGGGGAATATAAAGAAAAATAAAGATCACTTCTCTCAAGGAATTTGCATTTTAGTAGATAAGGCTTGTAAATAAATACCAAGTAGAAAGCAAAAAGTACCATACAGAGGTAACAGATACAGCGTTTTGTCTATTTAGTGCAGGGAAAGGTCACCACGAAGCAGTGAAGAGGAGAAGGGCCTTGAAGGATGAACAAGCGAGGATAAACACATTCATTCATTTATTCATTCACTAAAAATATCATTTATATTTACTTTCCTCCTACCTTGGATACTGAGCAAAATAATGGAAACAAAGATGAAAAAGACACAGTCTCTGCCTCAAGGAACTCAGTTTGATCGCCACAAAGGATAAGGGTGAATAGTATACTGGAAAGATAGGCTACTATCAAACCCAGACAGCCTAAGACTTCAGAGCACAAATGGCCCTATATTGTGTAGGGTTGTGAAACCACTGAAGATGTCTGGCAGCAGCTTTCAGAAAACTGGTCTTAGTTTGAATCCCCCTCAAAGCAGAGTCTGAGATGAGCACACAGATGCAGGGAGTTTCTTTGAGAGATGATCCCAGAGAACAGGAGAGGGAGAGGGAAGGAGGGAAATCCAATGTCAGGGCGCATTATCAAGGTCACTGCTCTTGGCACCGGGGCATGACCTCTTCTGCAGCATGCCCAAAAAGCATATTAGAGTCCTTCCAGAACTGTCTGAATGAAGGACAGGAGGTGGGGTGGTTACTGTCGGCTTTAGTTGCACACTGACTGAGGGTTGCCCCTGTGGGGGCCACTGGCTCCCTTGCACTTCAGGCTGAACTTAGCTTAGGCACGGACTCTCACAGCTTCAGGGAAGGTCCTGAGGCACAAAGCCTCTCAGAATAACATGAGATGAGACACTGTCAGCAAGAGTCTGAGCTCACATGAAACTGTGCACCGTGGCCATGACTGAAACCACAGGTGGCCTGAGGAGCTGGGACGAGGTCCCCAAAAGTGTCTGCTAGAATCAGGCAGCAGCCAGCATGCAGGGTAGGGGAGAAGGAAAAGAGCCAGGAAAAACAGTCATTGTCAGCCTGGAAAAGAGAAAGATAATGGGGAGCTAAGTAAAGGTGGCGGGACTGGTGAGAAGGGATGGATGCTGAAATCATCATGAAGGATTAAGCAACTGATGACCTGTGTGGAGGTAGGGAGATACATCACAGATAAATGAGGCTCTAAAACTCCAGGAGTGAGAACAAGATGGCACCATGGACAGGAGCTAAGCAAATGAGAGAAGAGCAGCTAAGAGAAGACGATGCCCAGAAGGGAGGTGGAAATACAGGACTACAGTTTCGGAGAGCGTGAACTGGAAATTATCAGCAGAGAGACAGAAAGCTGTATTCAGCTTTGCTAAAAAGACTGTACAGGAAAGAGGCGGGGAAGCTTCAAAACTAAAGAAACCTCTATATTTAATGAATGGGAAGGGAAGACAGATGACGAGATAGGAAAGGAGAGATCACAGTGTCAACATGAGCAGAAAACAGAATTTCAGGAATGAGAGGCTGGTCAACAGGGTGCAATGGTGCAGAGAGGATGAAATTATAAAGGCCTAGAAGCACCTACTTGATATCGTGACTGAGAAGTCACAGGAGGGCTTCCAAGGACACAGTTCGGTAGAGAGCCAGGCTAACTCCAGGATCTGGTTGATGAAGGTTGAAGGAATAAGGGAGAGAGAGTCAATTCTTTTCAATGGGGGTTCTTCACCTAAATCAACAGTGTGCTTTCTGTGACTGTTTTCTCACTTCTCCCAAGGATGGTACCTAACTGGTACCTTTCTAAATGCACCGAAGTTGCCATCAGGGCCTTAGCATGGGGGTCAGCAAGCTTTGCCTACGAAGAGCCACACACGGTCCCTTGCAACCACTCAGCTCTGCTGCTGTGGCACCAAAGCAGCCATCAACAATATACCAAAATGAATGGCACAGCTCTCTGCCAAGGGAATTTTATTTATGGACACTGACAATTAGATTTCTCCTATTTTTCATGTGTCAAGAATTATTCTTTTTAAAAACTTCAAAAATGTAAAAACCATTCTTAGCCCATGAGCTCTACAAAAACCACTGCTGGGGCCACATTTGGCTTTCAGGTGATAGGGTACCCCTACCTTATGACCTTAGAGCTTAGTTATCACCTTATTTATCACCTGCAGGTGACAGATGCTGGTAGACACCTCGAATAAATGAAGAAGAGAGAAGACAACAGCATGAGACAGAGTTAGCACCAAGAATTTGTTTTTTTTGTTTTTGCATGGGCTGTTTTTTTTTTGTTTTTGTTTTTGTTTTGTCTTGTTTTTTTGAGAGAGAGGAGGTTGGGGAGGGAGGACAGAGAGAATCTCTGGGCGTGGACCCTGATGTGGGGGGGGGGGCTCGATCCCATGACCCCAAGATCATGACCTGAGCTGAAACTAAGAGTCACACAATTAACCAACTGAGCACCCACGCGCCTCTTGAGTCTATTTTTAAAAGTAGGAAAAACACATGCATCATGACAGGCTACAAGGAAATTACCTTTGGAGAGGGAAAGGTGAGGATACATAAAAAATGGAAGGAACTGGCGGATCCACATCCTGCATGCAGGAGAAGGGCACAGGACGAAGGAGTGAGCTGGGCAAAGGAGAGGCAGACAGTGTCCTCTGAGAGGGAAGGTGAGGCGGGAAAGGCTGGAAGCAGATTACTGAGGACCTAAACTGCCAACCCGAAGAGCTCACACTTCATTAGGTGAGCAATGAGGAGCTACTGAAGGTGTTTAGGCCAGGGAGGACAGCCCGGGAATCAGTAATACACTGGGTATCCTCTCCGCGGACTGAATAAATAAGCCAACACTCTGTATACATATTTACATAACGGTGGTTATGGAGCAGAATAGAAGCTGAAAATATGTGATAACAGACTCTCTTGCTCAAAAACCTGTTCCACCAATGCATTCTGGGAAGGAGAGATAAGACAAGCTGACAGACTCAACAACAGCTAGTTCAATATATCCATATATAAATGTGCTCTTACCCTCAAGAATCTGAATATTGACTATAACAAAAGCCCAGGACCTGGGCTTATAGCAGCCTGGGGTTGGGAGCGGGGTGGAGTATGGTAACCAGGGCTAGGTTCCACCCCCAACTTCATTATTAACCATCTGCCTGATGTTAGCACAAGTAAAGGAACTGTCTCTGGGCCTCAGCATCCTCGGGCTTAAATGGGAATTAGAGCATTGTTCCATGTATCCAAAAGGTTTGTAACAGGATCAAAAGAGCTAATGGATATTAAAACACTTTAAATCTGTAACAGTCTACACAGATAGAATAACGTAGCTGAAAAAAAAAGGGGGGAGGTTCCACGAGGTCACCTGTCCGAGTCACTCCTCTAGCCCTTCCCCTTACTATATATCTGAATCTTTCTCCCATTGAGCAATAGTAACTGACTTCACAGAAACTCAATAGCATCCTGCTTGCCTGACCTACAATTTCTATCCTTTGACAGTGCTCTTTTTCTTGATGGTTTTTGGAGAACAGGATACCTTTCCAGAATTGTGGTCCTGGGGTAGAGTCAAGTCATTTACACAGGACACTACTGGGTAGCCTGAGGATCCCAGTGAGGACGTCCTGGAGAAGGTGGCACGTCAGGTGGGCCTTGAAGGCCAGCTGGGATGGGAGACCCGGAGAGGAGGCCAGGCTTTCGGAGCAGTGGCCCAGGTCAAATCGCACACAGTTGCTTCATTTAGGCTGAGCGTCTGGTTGCACTGGGAGCAAAAGCCAAAAAGCCACTGGGAGAGGCTCAGAAATACCCAGCCAACATCAGAGTCTAAGATGAAAAATGAAAATATTTGATATCTTCCTGGTACAATTCAAATTCTGGTTCTGTTTTCACAGCTCAAATACAGGAGATATAATCCTTTAATATGAACAACAGCCATAGTTACCAAGAGTCACCTAAGTTGGTGAGGCAGTGAGAATAACACTGAAGACTTACATTCACATTTACTGTTTATTAAAAACTCTCCCTTCTCTTAACTCTTTGATCCATATGGTAGTTGTGTCAGATAGGTAAGGAAAGTACAATTTTCCTCGTTGCATTAAAAAAAAAAAAAAAAAAAAGGAAACTGGGGCCCAGAGAGGTTAAGTGACCTATGGAAGGATACACAGCTAGTAAGCGATACGGAAGGGTGGGTGTGGGAAACTGGGCTGCGTGTCTCAGAGCCCAAACTTGTTGTTTATCCAGATCCATGACAGGTTTTCCCTGCTATCCAAAAGTGAAGTGCTCCTGTGAAAGCTTTCACAAGCCAAGATGGTATGACACGATTACCATTCATTTATATGGAAAGGTTTTTGAGCATTCCCAGACCCAAAAAACCACTTCTCTTGGGGTGTGCTGGTATCTTAGGACACATGTTGCTCATGGACGCTCGTGATACATGAAGACAAAGCACAGCTGCTCGCGGCGCAGTTCGAAACGAGCGGGCTCGACACCGAGCGGCGGAGCGGCGTCGGGGGGCGGGAGCGTGGCCGGCCCGTCTGGCTCCCAAGGTGTGCGCTGCCCGAGCCTGCACGCTCACTGCAGGGCCCCTGGCGAACCGGGCTTTCACGGCTCGCCTTTCCATCAAAGTGAAAATCCTCTTTAGATTTCTTTCGTCTCGAGGAAACGGCAATGAAGGTCTTCCGTAAAAGTGAAGTGGCGTAAGGCCAAGGCTTGAAAAGCCGGCGGTACCTGTGAATCTCTTGGGTGAATACGGACATGACTTCCTCTTTAGGTTGGCAATGACCTCCGACCGAAAGGGACGGTCACCGTGTTTTCACACTGACCAAAGGAAAGTAGCGGGACAGAGCAAAATCTTAAGTCAGGTGAGCAAACTACGGTCCGTGGGCCAAATCCAGCCCACCGTCTTGCAAGCGAAGAATGGTTTTTATATTTTTACATGCTGGGGGAAAGGCCAAACAATAATGACATGGGACATTATGTGAAATTCGAATTTCAGTATCCATGCTGACACTGAACAAAGGCACACACACTCCGTCCTGCAGACTACTGCTTCTGTGCTATCATGACAGAGCTGAGTACTTACAGCACAGTCTGCATGGCCTGCAAAGCCCAAAATATTTACCACGACGGTACGGGTCTCTACAGAAGTTTGCTGACAGCTGTCCTAAGTCATGGGTCTGCAACGACAGTAAGGATAAAACACAGTAACTAGAGAGGGGGATTGTAGGAGACAATAGAACCAAAAGTTCCGAATCCCCAGATATTCCGTATCTCACTTATGAAAACAGGATTTCGAGGGAGAAATTCTCCAACTGCTGATACCTCCCCCCTGGGTGTTGTTGGGGTTCGTGTGACAGTTTCATGACTAGAACTGCTTCTGACAGTCCCTTTAATTTCTCTCCCCCCCCCACCCCCCACCATCACGCTCACATGGATTGAGCCTCATTGCTACTAGAAATGGAGATGCTCTGGTGTCAGCTCTGAAATCAGTATCTCACTTCCTCAGACAAGTGGATATTTATTGACAGGGTGTGGGATGGAGAAAGAAAGGAGAGAGACTGCCTGTCCAGAAGGCAGTAACCTTGGTGGAGAGGCAATGTCGCCAGCCCTAAACCATCATTCTCACAGATGTACAGCATATTATTTAAAGGGAAACAAATATCAGCCACTGAATGTCATGGCAAGGACACATCTCCTGCCTCTTAACTAAACTTATCAGAGCTGCAGTTTAATATGGTTCCTTTTTCATCCTCCCCTCAAATTCATCTTCCAGGGCAGCTCCTGACACCGCCAGCAAACAGTCAAGACGAAGATTTAGTGACGTGAGCTTCAAACAGATCTAGATTTATTGACATGTGGGGCTGGCTTTCTTTCTCGGGAGCTGCAGTACACAGGATTAATTTTAACTGTTCCCTAATGTTCAGCGCTGCTTTGCAAATACATGTCTGACTGCTGCCTGGTTTCACGGGGGAGTCAGTTGCCACCAAGAGCAGGACCCTCACTGATGGCTTGAGCTTTCTGTCATCAGGCTGACCATTCCATTTTTTCAGAAGAGGGCAGAACCTTAGCAAACTTGCTGCCAGAAGCCCTCCCTCCCTGCCCCCACCATCCTTGAAGCTACCCCTGTCTCTCTCTCTCTCTCTCTGAAATCAGTAAAGAATCCATGGAACCAGCAAGCAACCTCAGTTGCTACAAAAGCTTTGCATCTTGCTGTTTTAAATCTCCTGACATGCTTACTGACACCTCAGAGTCTGAAGCTAGAGGCAGCCAGCTGCAAGCCACGCCAGTCCCCTTACAAGCTGGCTGTGTTTTCTGAGTCTTGGGCCACAACATCGATGAGCTCCGCACACCTGCTGCTGACACACTCCGTGAGCTCACTTGCTGGGCCACAATTCTGTGCGGCACAGAGCAGAGGCAGCTAGCCGAGCCACAGACGCCTACTGGCTGTAGGAAAGTCGGGTATCCATCTCGAGTCCTTCCCCGCTGGCCTTTTGCTGCCCAGGCCATGTTCACACGTGGACACGGCGTAAACACAAGAATGAGTGCTACGTGGGAGCTCTGCAAACACAGGGAAGAGGGGGGCAAAAAACCGAACAGGAGGAGAGAAGAAATAAAAATATCTGTCAATCCTCTCCTAACACTAGACTGAAGAACAAATTTGCCGAGCTCCGTTAAAAGATTAACTGCTAAATGAAAAAGAGCTACTAAATGTAAATTTAAAAGTCCAAAAACACCCAAGAGGCATAACTATAATTATTGCTGAGGGAAGCTCTTTAAGACTAAAAATACATTTCCATTAACAATCAAAATTAGTTTTCATTGCTTTTTTTTTTTTCTCGAGCTTTCAGTGAATAACCTTTGATGGTAGTACATGATAATGATTCATTAGAAAAAGTGGATTTGTATTTCAGGAGTATGTACCAAAAAAAAAAAAAAATTAGCCAAGAGATTGTTCCTCCATATAAGTCAAATGGCAGAAGAAGGGAACATTTTTAGAATGAATAATGGCTCCCTCTAAAAGCTAATCCAGACAGCGGTACCCACTTTGAAAATCCTTGGCTAACAGAGCTGACAACCACATATTTCCCAAACTTTCAGTGACTTAGAAGAACAGGTACTGTGGTAGAACATCTTTTTCTCTAAGCCCCAGCTAAGAAGGGATAAGCAAAAGGCATCGTATTGCCTCAGAATTTCCACAGCATTAAATCATATTAAAGGCACATCTAAAATGACATGTGTAAAGGACAGGTAATGCATAATTATTTTTCTTCACATTTTTATTGAGATCTATTTACACAGAGTGAAAATGTATAGACCTCAAGCATACATCAGTCTGACAAACCCATGTGCCCATGTTTAACTCCCTCAGTCATGACCTAGAACATTTCTAATTTCCACCACCTCACCAAATTATCTCATGCTCCCCAAGAAGCAGTTACTGCTCTGATTACCCCAGATGAGTTCTAGAAGGGCACATAAATGGAATCAGAGAGTAAGTACTTATTTGTGCATGTTTTATTTTGCTCAGCTTAGTATTTTGAGATTTAATTTTGATTAATTTTTTTCTTAAAACATAGCTACATAAACCTTTCAGAAGTCAAATGACTGGGGGCATAATTTGACAAGCAACAGCATTTTCAGAAAGAGGGAAAAGGAGGAAAAAAAAAACGGGGTTTTCCTAGAAATGTGTTCAGCAACAGGACAAATTGGAGATTTTTCTTTCAATGTCGTAAATCATCCTGAAAGGCTCTGGAAATCCTGCAATCATCTCTAATTCACTCACCTATCCCAGGGAAGTGTGATGTAATGGTGAAGTGTACATAATTCGTAAGTCTAAACCTAATTATGATGAGTGGCCTAGAAATCTGATTAAAAATCATTAGTTCTGCTAAAGAGCCTCAAAACAAAAATGGATATATAGAAAGGATAAACTGCTCTGCTAGATGGATTATTCTTTGAAACTCTGAAGCAAGACGATAAAAGTAAATTATTTCAAAAAATCACTGCCAAATTGTAAAGTGTAAACGCTGAGCTGCTGGTACCAGGGCAGAATGTGTGGCCTAGGTTAAATGGTGGGGACAGATACACAGCCTTGCGCCCAATAGATAAACAATAAAGAAATGACAAGGGCAAGACTAATGTCTTTTCTAAGGATATGCCCAAATAGCACATGAGTTGAATAAGGGGTAAAACTTGTTGGAACCAAGGACCCAGGAAGCCTGGGGCTCCCCTAAGCCGCCCTCTCTCAGGAGGAGCTGGGATTCCCACCCAGAGCACAGGAGCTCCCACAGCCGAGTCTTTGCCATGTCCTCTGTGCTCAGAAAGCACATCCTGCTCTCGTCAGAGCCTTGTCACATCTGGTAAAGCACCTCATCTCTGTAAACCTTTGTTAGGTGGCATTACTGATACTTCCCTAACGTACACATAGTGCTCAGGAATATCTGAAATTATGTCACTGAATTATGTCATCTCATCAGATTCTCAACATAACCCTGTAAAGTAGGCAGAGCCTTTGCTCCTCTTCAAAAATAAAGTCTTTTGCCAGGGTAATAAGGCTATTCGGTGGCAGACGTGGGGCTATAGAATGTCTTTGACTTTAATCCAGTGTCCACATTGCTACAATATCATACTCTAATTAAAGCCAAATGACAGATGAGAAGACTGAGGCAAAGTGAGGTTAATCCTTAAATCCTAGTTTATGGCAGAGCTGGAGACACTTTTTAAGATAATATATGGGGAAAATAGATTTTCAGGACCAACTTTCAGACCTCAAGGCATCCTTCTAAGTGTTCTTGTCCCCTGAAACAAAACTGAAGTCAGAGCCCCCACCTGAGAGTAACTGGGCCCTTCCGGTACACCTACCTCACCCCTACTCATTGGAGTTGCAACGACTAGCATTTAATAAGCAACATCTCTGCCTAAAAAATATCTTAAGCATTTCCCAATGTTATTGTTTAAATCCTCACAGCAATCTGATAGGTAAGTACTAATATCATCCTAATTTTACAGGTGAGCAAATGGAAGCACAGAGAGGTAAATACCTTGAGCCAGGCCACACAGTAGGAAGCGGTGCAGCTGGGATCTGAACCCAGGCAGTCTGGCTCCAAAAGCCACACTCTTCACCACGAGACCGTAAGGAAAGTACTCATCGATGCAACACTGGATCATCCCCAAATTCTCAACTCCAAAGGGTATGAGGGGGACAAGAACTCTGCTAAAATATAGATTCAGTATATATTTTTTATTTCAGAGAGTGGGCTTATATTTATATGTGCGAAGAGATTAAATAAATCATGATTACAACAGTAAACATGTAAATTCTGATCAATAACTCCTTGCCTTCCCCTCCCCCCAACGCTAACAGCTGCAATAAAGCGTTAACTGTAAAGCGATGCACAGCCAGCCATAAAAGTATGTAAAATAAATGAGGATAACATAATGAGGGAATCCAACATTCATCTCATAAATATAACATAACGACCACAACTAAAATGTCAGAGAATCTAATAAATCAATATGGTAGGACAGAGCTATCTTTATGTTCAGAATACATAAAAAATATATTTACATGCCGGGTGTTTTCTTTATTTTTTTTTTAATTTTTTTATAAGCCAGGACCAAACAAAAAGAATTATAAGAAATTTAACCCTTCGTTCACCTAGATGCCCTGGTTTGACAAGGATATTTTCAACACTCCATTGGGTCGTCCCACATGGTTGCATGGTAAGAAATGGGCCCTCCTCTAAATCTGCACCGAACGAACGCCTTAGGTACCAGGCTCGTATGCAAATGGCACTGGAAGGGAAGCAGGCAGGAAAACATCCTGAGGGTACTTTGAAAGGATCAATTACAGGCCCTGGCTTAGAATACTTCTGATCATGGTGATTTCTGGAACTTCCAGCTCATTTTATTAGCGCCAACAAACCCTGGGAGGTTTAGTTATTTCCCTGTTAATGCACTAGCGATTGATGTGGATAAATCCCATAAATACTAATGAGGGTGACACAAGTAAATCCCCTCTGAATTAATGAGAAGACAGGCTCCCGTACTGACCAACATGCCGCCTAATGACTGGAAATGATGGACTTATACATTCTTCCAGGTTCCCCCGTGGACTCGAGCTGCAGAAATAAATATCCTTACCCAGCCACCTCCCCCCATGGGCCCTGATCTAGCGAGCCTTCTGGGAAGGGGAAAGGCCTACCTGGGAAAGGGAGAAATGCTTCCCCCACCACATTTTCCTTACTGAGCCGGACACACCCCAAATGCAACACCTCACCTCGGGGCAGGACGGAATCAGGGAGGTCAATGAGAGTTAAGAGTCTTCTGATAAAATGGCCTGAATCCAAGTCTAAAAATGCCAACTCCTCAGACATGAGAAAACGGTTAGTGCTCATACACCAAACCGAGTTGAGTGCATATGCGTGTGGGCTTCACCCCTGCGTTTCAGGTACCTACTGCTACACGACAAACATAGTCGATTTAAACAACCACCGTTTAATTTGCCCATAATTTTGTGGGTTAGTAGGGGCTCCCCTGGGAAGTTCTTCCACTGATCTCACTCGAAGTCCTTCATGTGTCTGCTGTCAGATGGTGGCAGGAGATGCAATGTCCAGGATGACTTCAGTCACGTGTTAGGAGCCTGGGCCAGTGACTGGGGGCTATGACATCTCTCTCTTTCTGTACGTGTCTAGCTTGAGCTTCTTTACCTGGCAGGTGGATTCTGTGAGCAAGCAGTCCAAGAAGACCAGCTCCAACATGCAAGCACTTCATAAGTGTGGTAATATTACAATGGCCAAGTCCAGAGTCACTGTGGATGGCAATTATGCTGAAGTGTGAATACTGAGAGCTGTGGTTTGTCTGGGGTGACCAAAGTAACAGTTCAACACAACTAGCACTGCTTCCCCCCAGAGGGGAAAAAGACTGGTGCCATTCTAACAACAAGCCCTATTACTGTTTTTGTTGTTGTTCTTCTTCTTCTTTTTCTAGTCTTTCACTTTAATATTCAATATTAATATAATATTATATCATTATATAATATATACTTATAATAATATTCAATATTCAACTGGAATACCTTGTATTCCAATTATTGCTTAAGTGTTGGCAATTTGGGTTCCGTGTGAAAGCTGGGCAAAGCATGGCAAGAAAGAAAGAAGCACTCCACAACTGATAGACAAATAAAGATCAAATTCCCATTGTTGTAAATAAAACAAAAACCGGACACAGTCACTGATAACACAGGGAACTTGCCACCAGGCCCCCTCTGGCCCTGACTCCCTTAGCACAAGAACCCCATACAGCATTCATTCTGCCTGTTACTCACACTTAAAAGACTGTCTACACCCTCTTAAAAGACCAACACTATACCTTTTTTCACTCAAGTGGGTAAAGACTTAAGGGCCCCCATAAATCTTGCTCCAACAATTCTCCCCTGAGGATATCCTATTAATACGACCCTCCTTCACTGCAATAACCCCATGGGCTTGGTTAATATTTGCCAATTCCAGTCCACCTGTTGGGATTCATCAGCCATAAATAATTTGTATGGCATTTTCAATTTTATCAAAGCACATCCCATGTGATGCTTGGAATAGCTCTCTGAGGTAGGTGAGACAAAGATTTATTATCTTCATTGGACCAAAATAAAAATAAACCCTGTATACATTAGTATGTAGTGCTAATTTTTGTAGTGTTTTATGGTTAGCCAATGTTCCCTTATACATTACTTGTATCAGGACTCCTTAAAGCCATCCTGAGAGGTAGATGGTAATAGCCCTACTAATAGAGGGGATAGAGAAGTTAAACCCTTGCCCCCAAGCCCCACAGTGACTAAGTAGCAGGCACAAGTCAGGTCACTCAATCCAACTTCCTCTCCAGCCTGTAACAGGAAGGGTGAGTGATCTGTGGCTAAAGAGCCTACGGGAGAATTAAAATTAGAACCTCTATGTCCTGATGGGCATCCCCTTGCCCCTTGCGCAAACTCATGCTGATTCTTACACCTCAGTTAGAATCTGCAAGAACTATCCCAATGTTAGCAATAAGATGGGCCACACAAGCAACAGTGAGCTTTGAGAGAAATGGAATACCATGATGATGTGGCTTTCCAAGAACACAGGAACCTAACATAGTCCATGGGCTTCAGAGAATACATTATGGTTGATGCCAACAGCATGATGACGAGGCTTCGTGAGATGACCTCTCAGGCTCGAAAGGTTACTGAAACACTGCTCAACTTAGATACTATTTGTTTCAACATTTCCAATAGCAAAGCAAATAGACAAATAGATCAGTGAACAGAATAGAGTTTAATTAGAAACTTTGTATGTGATAAAAATAGGTTTCAAAATGGTTAGCAAATGGCCTAAAAACAAATGGTCAACTGGCTAGCCACTTGGGAAAAAAAAAATATATATATATATATATATTAGCTTAAAGACCACTGGCTTTAAAATGAAAGCGTTTTTAAAAAACTTCCAATGGATCAAGACCTAAAAGGCAAAATTAAAACAATCAAAGTTTTAGAAGAAATACAGAAGGGTATGTTTATGGCCTAAGGACGGGACTCTGGGTCAGACCCAAGACACATACAGCATATAAAGAAAAGACTTGTTAATTTGACAACATTAAAATTAAAAACCTGTATGTAATAAAAAGCACCATAAAGTTGAAAGGCAACAGAATGGAAGAAAATATTTGCAATATATGAGAGACTGAGGCCAAGTATGCCTGAATATATAAAGACTTACGAGAAATCATTAAGTCACACAAGGCAATAGAAAAAAAAATGGGCAAATGATATACACAGGCAATTCAAAATAGAAGAAAAAACCAGACAGACAATAAATATATGAAATGATTCTTGAACTTGGCAGGAAAAGGAAACATTTTAAATGGCAGTAGAACATGCCAATAGATTGCAATAATTCTCAAAGTGTGCTAAGACCAAATGCTGGCAAGAAAATGGATCAAATGGTATTCTTTCCACACATCACTAGTAGGAATGAATATTGATAAAATCATGGCGGAGAATAATTTTACAGTGTGCATTACAATATGCATATACCATGAATTAAGCAATTCTACTTCTTAAAATACACCCAAGAGAAACACTTGCATGAGTACACAAAAGCCTGTAACGAGGACATTTACTGATGGGACAAGAAGAAATTACTAACAACCAATGCTTACCAGAAAATTAATAGCCAAATAAACTGTGGTATATCCATACTATGGAATATTGCACTCAAGTCAAAAAGCCCAAGTACTGTATATCTACAGGCTCTGACGTGGAAAGTCATCTGAGACATACCACTGAATGAGAACAGCAAGCAGCTGAACTTAGTACTATAATTCCTTTAGTATTTGTGTATAGCTCTCTGTGCGTACGAGCGTATAAATTCACAGAAGGCAGATAAGCACACACAGCCGACTCCTCATACGGTTCCCTCTGAGGAAGAGCAGGGGTTAGGGTGAGGGCAGCGGAAGCGGACTAAAGCCTGAGCAGTCCACAGTTAGCACGGAGAGCCACTACTTGTATGATTGTATGATCAATAAATAGAAAGACATGGCAGAGCAAACCCTCTCCCCAGAAAATTCTCCCAAGCGTTCACAGGCTTTTCTGAAATTTATAAAAACAAAACAAAGCCAAGTGGAGGTTATCATGGAGGCAGATGAGAAGCGAAACAGTGCTCTGGTTTGGGCGGACAGCCCCAGGCACTGCCAGCCAGAAGGCACTGTGACGTGAGAAGGAAAGTTTCCACAGGTATCAAAAGAGGAAGGCGTGGACCCGCACAGGTGCGTTCTGTCTTCTCCTGTGAAGGGCTCCTGAAAGCCACGAGCATCCTTTCACCTGGTGCAGTGTGAGCTACACACTGCCATTTACCAGGGAAAGCAAGGTCCTCATTTGATCCCCGCCTCTGTGGAGTGGAAAGAGGGGCCAGGGCACCGTCAGTGGGCCAGTCACAGGGGCCCCAGAATCCGTGCGCCCCAGACAGAAAGGAGTCACATGGAACCAACTGCAGCGGACAGCCAGGTCTGGCCACTGACACCCAGTAACCAACCTTCTTCTATAGACTGAGGCATCTGGGCTAGAAATACTGAGGAAAATAAACCTCTTTTTGCTCTTTCTAATTAAAAACGTGAAAGGGAATAGTAATCTCCATAAAGCCATACAAATTGCTTTAAAAATGCCAATTCCTATTGGGCCAGTAAAACGGCGCTGTGTGTGCCCTCCCACACCTTCACAGAAAAAGAACAAGGTATTAATGAGTATCGCTTTAAATACTTGTGAATCTTGCGATGTGGAGTGGTATTGCTTCATATGGTCGTTTTACCCCTAGGCTAGAGTTCAGGTTGTTTGGTTACCTTAGCTCTGCGTAAACAAGAAAAAAATGATTTCCCACATGTGCCCAGCACTCTGCAGCTTGCAGCCTTCCTTTACGTTTATGACCCAATTTAATTCTTCCTACAATCTTTTTATTCCCATTTCACAGATAAAGAGACAGAGGCTTCAAGACCAATGGATTATTTTCACCATCATATTACATTTGAAAGACAAAGGCATTTTATTGCGTCTCTTGTCAGCACCCTGCTCCTTCTGCTAGATGCTAAATCATTCAACCCTTTGTTTGACTGAAGAGCAAATTCAGCTTCTCTCTCTTCTGTGACTATCTTTTTGCATCTCTTTTTATGGGGTGTTCCAAGAGCCTTTGGGGAGAGCATCTTTCCTCGCATTCCTTCTCCACACTCAAGTGGCAGGGGGAATATTTTCTTTTTCTCTTTGTTACACTGGGCTGACGCTGACTTAACTATTTGCATCAATGTCAAAGTCAGGTTCAGGAACATGGCAAAGCCTCTACCCCCTCACCTCGTTTCTTGGCTTATTCTGAGGAAGAAAGAAGAACGAGCATTTAGCCTCTACCTATCTATCTGCCCAGAAATTTGCTAAGTTCATTAACATGTTTTATTTGATCTTCAGCACGAATCTGTGAGGGATGCACAATGACCTTCATTTATAGATAAAGAAACACAGGCTCAGAGATGTTAACTTGCCCAAGGTCACATGCTAGGGAATAAGTTCAAAGTCTGCATATTTCCAAAACCTTGGTTCTACCTTACTACGCCATGGTCTCTGTGGGACTGGAGCAAGAAACAAACATTCCTTTCAAGTATCATGTATAGGATAATCATCTAAATCTGGACAGTTCTGACAGTAAAAGGTAGGGAAATTATACCAAGAAAAACAGGCATAAATTGAGACTATCCCAGGGAAATCAGGACATATGGTCACTCTGATTATGTGCAACACAAGGGAACATCACCCGAGAAAAAAAAGAATGTTCTAAAACCCATAAACCGTGAGTGATAAATGTTTCATTCCAGGAGGACATGGTTGTGCAGATGGTCAGGACCTAGCTTAACCTCTACGAACCTCAGACACAGAAGGAAATCTAACAAATAGTAGAGCTACTAACTCATATGAGCTCCTCTCCCACCCCGACTGTGTTTCTAACAATCAACAAATCTTTATTGCTTGCCCCCATCATGGAACAGTAATTCTAAAAGTGAAGCCTGGCAAAAACCGGACCAACAAAGACATGCACGACATACACTCTAGGGGAGGAGTCACCGTGGACGTCTTGCTTTGTCCTGGAGCACAAAACACTGGCAGGTGCCTCACAGATTTCCAGAAGCAGTTCAGGAAGACCAAAAACTGTGTTTTCTTCCATGACCCCTCTCTTCCACAGCAAGCAAAATTGTATGATTATGAGTAGGAAGCTGCCAAGACCTAGAAAGGGCACTTGCTGGGATTAGGCAGCTCTGGAGGTGTCCAGAGGAGTAGGACATCTTCTCAACCCTATGGTGTGGAATAGCCCGCGGGATCCCTGTGAAATTACAGACTCGGCTGCTTTCAAGGACACAATGCAGAACATCTTTGCATTCAAGATGCAACATCCTAGGGAATAATTGTTCCTTCGTTTTTCATGACATAAAGCTCAATTATTTATCATTAAGTTTAGTTTTCAAACTGGGTTATGCAGATTCACATAACCCAGCAATAACTAACCCCAACATCAGAACCCACTCACACAGGAAAATTTACACGACTGCACTCACTTTAATACTAGGTTGTTTTTTAATACTAAATGGGTGTGTGCGTGTGCAAGTGCACGTGCACACACACGCACGCACACACACTTTATGTGGATGATTCAGAACAGACCAGCACACCCAAGTTATCACCATACAAAGAAGTAAGAGACTGTGCTTCTTACAATCCAGGAGGTAATTTTCATTTTCCAAGGTTAGTCTTTACATTTACTGTACCGGCCACCAGGGGAATCTGGCTGGGCTGCAGCAGATGGTAAGTTTTTTAAAAAGAAATAAAGAATGCTTTTGCCTTTAAAACTGTTTCCCCATTCTACCCCATCTGTGGAGTCCATACTAAACCTCCAGTTTGTGGACATTCACTGTACACCTGACTAGTACCCACAGGTCCCAAGAACTACTTCCCACTGCTGTCTTCACTCCCATAAAATTGCCATCCGCCTGTCCACAGAGGCCAACAAAAATCACACATGCACTCAATTGAAAGCAGAGAATTTCCTTGTGAGCTCTGGCCAGATTTGCTAATGATTCAGGGTCACGTGTCAAAGCTGGACCAAATTTTTGAGACCACCTCCAGGAGAGGTTTTGTTTTTGTTTTTTTGTTTTTGTTTTGGTTTTTTTTTTTGTTTTTGTTTTTGGTTTTGGTTTTTTTTTTTTTTTTTTTTTGGTCATCAGCAGTCTCAACTCCAGAACTTTAGCTATGACAGGTAGTGGTCCAAAATAAAACCAATTTACAACACTTCCTACCATGCAATTAACCTCTTTTCTACAGAATGTTGCTTTTTTTAATGTCTGTTGCAAAATAGGCTCCTAAATGAATATAATTTCCCACCCACCTTTTAGCAAAAATTATGTGTCATTTCACACCTAATACATGCAGATTACAACAACTCTCGAAAAGGAACCTGAGAAGTCAAAGTTTTCCACTCCGTTTTTTCCCCAGTTTTGAAAATCTTGGTTTTCATTGAAATCAAGTGAAGTTTGGCTTCTCCGGCCTGGCTGGAAGTTGAAGTAAGATGATAAAATGGCCTGGGGCCTACCACCAGCCTCTGCATCCAGCCCTAGGAAACCACTCCCACAGTGCCTGGCCCTGATGGGGGCTGAGTCATTAAACAAGGACCTTTGGGAGATCCCAAGGGTGGATGCTTGCCCTCACCATTTTGGCCCTTCCTAAGGCCACATTCATGGATCTCGACGTACAGGGACCTTCTTTGCTTCCTGAAGCCATGCTACAAAGGTGGATTACTTAAGAAACAATTAGGTGCGTACACAAAGCAATTTGCAGGCAGCCGCACTCCTTCAGCTTTCTAAGTGAAGGGCCTTTCAAGGCTGATTTATAACACTGTCGTCTTCAGAAGGCAAAATAATTAATAGGAGCATGGACTTCTAATTTCAGTGACTTCCAGAGAAAGTGGATTTCATTTGATTTATGACGGCCGGTGACTTTGCATTTTATCAGTTCATTCACTCATTATTTATGCTGATGGCCAATTTCAATGGGTCGCTATCATCTAACTCGCTACTAATCAAAGAGAATTAGGGTTCACTGCATTATTTAGAAGTCGCTAATTTATCTTCAGAACAAGTAGTGAGAAGTTTGGGGCCTTCCACAAGAAAAAACTGAACAGCTGGCTGGAGCCAGAAAATTTGGTCAGCATTATAAATGAGTTTTATCAGGGGTATTGCAAGTTGATGAGTTTCGAGTCAGAAGGAGAGAAGAAAGAAAGAAAAAGAGAAGCCAGGAGGAAAGACCAAACAGAATAAGGCCAAAAAAAGAAAATAAACCCTGAGTTACCACTGTGGTCTGACCAGCCCCCCCCCCCCCCCCCAATCACAAAGGGTTGCTCTAGTCCTACAACCATGGGATTTGGTCATCTATATAGACTTAGTATTCAAATATCCCAGCACCCTTCAGTTTAGTTCAATAAGCAAGTATATTTGCACTGAAAGAAGCCGAGTTGCCTTGTTTCTCATTTTAAAGTCATTTTAATATGTTCTAGACACAAGATAATGGATCACATTTAAACACAAGAAAATTAAGTCCCATCAGCAAGTAATAACACCCAATCATATTCAATCATGTTGAACAACCACCTCTACCAAAATGATCCTCTTCTAGGCGAGGTTAAGAAAACAACAATTAAAAAAAAAAAAAAGAAAAAGAAAAATGAAGGGGCTGTTGTTTTACTTTTAGAAAGACCCAACTTTAAAATCTCTCCATGTCATTTCCCGTAAGGCAATATATTCTCTTGTGTTCATGCCTCTAGACTTTTGTATACTCTGGTCCCTCTTACCAAAATACTCCTTTGTCTTGATGCTTACGAAGTAAATTCCTCTTGTCTTTCAAATTTCAGCTTACCAGGTCTAACTAGATGCCTTTTCTCTGCTCTCAAAACTCCTGGAACTCCCCTGGTTATTGCCCTAATTGTCTGTACTCTTCAGTGGATTATAAGCCCCATGAGAGTAGGAGCTGAGTGATGTCTTAGCAGCTAAACACCAGGACCCCATATATCTGCTGAGTCAATATTGTTGATTATGCTGTTGCTTTGACTTTAATGTTTTCTATACCATTCAACAGTTACTGTCTCAGTCCAAAGTCCACCCTTTAGGACAATGAGATGGTAGTACGGGAGCCTCAGGAAAACACCAGTTTCTTACCCACCCAGTGTTTCATGGCAGCTTAAAAACAAAGGAGGGGAATTAAGAAAGTAGAAAATAATATCAATTTTTGAACACTTTGAAGTTTGAATGGGAATGCCCAACTCCTGATGCTGATCAGGACTTTGCCAGATTGTTGGGGCAGTTCCAACATAACCCAAAGGGAATATAAGACTCCTAAAATAAAAGGCTCTGTCATTTGCAATTTTCAAAATAATCCTACTATACCTTTTTATCTCAAAGAAGATATGAAAATGGCTACAGACTAATATAATCTGTAGAGAAGTTTCTAATCTTTCTATTCCCAATCCAAACACCACTTTTTAGCTTCGACCAGGCTCTCCTTGTAGTTTGTACCTGGCCCAGTGCCAGACTATCAAGGTGCTCATATAATAAATATGGCCTTATTAAACTGGATGGAGTAGCCATGCAGAGTTATGACTACAGGAGTTTCTTTAACATGAAAACACCATGTTATCATATTGATGATCTAAACTAAAGTCTGGGACTCCAGCATTTATTTTCAACCAGTTTCACAATTTACATGCCACCACAAGTAAAATAAGACTCATGAAACACAAACCAGTTCACCTTCACACTCTCATCAATTGCTTTTGCTTCTGGCTACAGACGCAGCAAACACCGTTTTCCTGCAAACGGTACTGAAACATGTGGCTACATCACACCTGATGCTGTTAGTTTCCAACCTCGCCTCTCCTTCAGTGTATGGGTTTTTACACGACCCAACTGTGGCGGGCTCTTGGAAGGTACACGGACTGCCAAGAAGTCCTCAGACACCAAGGAACTGAAGTCCTCAGAACCAAGGCATCACGTAGGGTCAAACCTAGAAAAAAAGGAGCTACCTATTTCTAAATATTTACAACAGATGGCATTTCATGCAGGGGATTGGATGCAGAAATGATGGAGAAGTAACAGCAAGAAACCACAACCACCCGTGGGCTGAAGAAACAGCGGATGGAGGGCAGGGACTATATCTCTCACCCAAGTGAGAACCCTGGTGGGCCATATCCCATAGGAACTGGAACCGGGACAGAGACTCAGCCCCGACAGAGAAGCCAGCAGTGGTGGGCTGGGGAGAAGTAGCCTGGCTTATCCTTCCTCCCACCTTCCAGTCTCCTGCCAGCACCTTCCATCGGTCAAACCCAATAGGAAGCCAGCTGATGAGGGAGCTTGGGAAATGCAGGTGACAGTTCCTGAGACAGAGAGAAAAGCAGGTCGAGGGCAGGAATGGATCTGAGAAGGTCTCTGAGCCAGATGGAACTTTAAAGAAAGGAGATGTAGCTTGTTGTCTACACTGCTTTCACTTTTCGTCCCCTGTGAGTAGCTAAAGTCTGAGTACACAAGATAATTAGAGAGGCATTAAAGTAACAACTCTTGTGGGTAAAACTGTAATTCATTTGGGGTTTCCTAAAGATTTATGAGCCTAGTTCTCCTTTGGAATTTGAAAGTAAATAGGCAGATGCATATGAAAACCCGTGAAGAAGCAAGCAGGAGACGAGGTGGCTTGGCCTGGATGCCGACCACTGGGTCGCATCGGCGGGCTTCAGCAGGGCGGAGGCATGTGCGTTGGTCTGCTGAGTAAGCAGTGATGTAGGGTAGAGAGATGCGAATTTAGTCCAGAAAGCAACGGACCTCCACTCCATTACCCCCAAAGAAAACCCACACTCTATCTCAGTGGCATATTATGGAACATGAATCACTTTACCAGCAGCCACAAGGTGAAAAAAGACCTACCAAGTAGACTAGGGACTGCAACTACCAAACCCAAGACCTACTTCCTCCAGGAAGCCTTCCCCATTCACTCCCTGCCTACAATAATTTCAATCACAAATAAGCTAAAACTATAATTTTTCTGACTAGATTCCAAGATCCCCTAAGGATAGGGACCAGCATCTACTTTGGGGAGGGTGACTTTTATTGTGGTAAAAACAGGTAACATGAAAGTTACCATCTCAGCCATGTAAGCCAACTACAGTTCAGTAGTGCCAAGGATATTCACCTAGGTCTCTAGAACTCTTCCATCTTGCAACACTAAAACTCTGTACCCACTAAACACCAATTCTCCCTCATTTTCCTCTCTCTCTAGCCCTTAGCAACCACCTTCCTACTTTGTTTCTAAGCTCTTCGACATCTTTAGATATTTAATACGAATGCGATCATACAGTACTTATCCTTCCATGACTGGCTTATTTCACTTAGCGCAACGTCCACAAGTTCATTCATTTAACAGTTTCCTTCTTGCTTAGAGCTGCATGATATCCGACTATGTTGCATACACCATATTTTCTTTGTCCATTCATCTGTCAGTGGCCACTTTGGTTGCTTTTACCTCTCGGCTATTTGGAATAACGCCGCAATGTGCACGTGTGTGCAAATCTCTCCATTTGAGATCCCATTCTGGATTCTTTTGCATATAAAGCCAAAAGTAAGATGAATAATAAAGTAATTCTATTTCTACTTTTGTTAGGAATTCACTTTTCAGTCTTTACTCCAAAATAAAGGCCTGACGTTGCTTTTTTACACATTTATGTCCATTTTGCCAACACCACTTGCTGAAGAGACTGTCTTTTCCCCTCTGCACTGTGTAATCTGACACCCTTGCCAAAAAAAAAACTTAACCATATACCCAAGGGTTGAGCTCTCTATTCTATTCTGATGGTCTACATGCCTGTCTTCAAGCCAGTACCGCACTATCCTGATTACCTTTGCTTTACAGGGTGTTTTGAAACTAGGCAGTGAGGTCTCCAACTTCGTTCTTTTTCAAAATTGGTTTGGCTGTACAGGATCCCTTAAGATTCCAGATGAATTTAGGATGTTTCTATTTTTCGTAAAAAAAAAAATGCTACTGTGGTTTTGATAGAGATTACAGTGAATATAGATCGCTTTGAAGAACATGAACATGTTAATAATATTAAGTCTCCCAATCTACCAACACGGGAGGTCTTTCCATGTCTTTGTACCTTCTTTGATTTCTTCTAGCAATGCTTTGTAATTTTCAGTGCATAGGTCTTTCAGCTTCTTGGTTAAGTTTATTCCCAAGTACTTTATTCTTTTTGATGCAACTGTAAATGACACTAACTCCTTTGTTGTTTGCTGCTGTTATCATTTCCTGTTGGTTCCGCCTCTCTTCCACACTTAACATAGTGCTTTTCAATAACATTTGATGACCAAGAAATATTTTTTGAATGGCAGACTGAATGAATTAATGTATTTGTCTCCAGCTAACCTAAAAGAGAATGTTAAAAGGGTTGAGGTTGCTTCTCTCTTTCCAAGAGTAAGACCACCTTGGGCAGTTCCTTCCAGGGACATTGGCACAGATAATAAACACCTTGTTAGCTTCAATTTCTGACCTGTGTTGATAAAAACAATTCTACCAAATGCAATGCAAACAAGACCAAGACATGACTTTTCTCATTATTTGACTTTTGCCTTTTATTTGAGAATTGCTCTTTATTCACTTTGCCTATAAGTCCTTCCTTCCCTTTAATTAATTTGAATGGTTGGAATGAATTTGCTCAGTAAGCTAGGTGAGGCCTCTTTGTACCTTGCTGAGTTTAAAGAGAGAAGCTCTCACCCGAAACAAGTAAAAACATTAGACAGATAACAACAGCATTACTACATGAAGTAAAGTACCCTTGGCATTTGAGTTCCCAAGGGGTGAATTCCTTAGGAAAAGCCATAACGTAAATCCATTAGCAGTGACAATATGAAACTTTGGGTGTAGGCCCCCTAGTTGTGACTGTATACCCCAAAATGCTAGGGAAAACTAACACACAGACTGAGAGAGATTTTAAGCACTAAAATTCTATTACCATTTCCTTCTATTTCCAACTTCTTCCCTCTCTGCCCCCCTGTGGTTCTTTTATTTATGGATGTAACACAGGAGGGCCCTTTCCCAGTTTTTCTTCTCTTTCTCCAAGTCGCAGGAAATTCAACAAAGCAGGTCTCCCTACGACACAGTTAAAAAAATGTAGACATGCCGGGGGGGCCACAACCAGGAACTCAAACCAAGAGCCAGGCACAACTGGCAGCCTGATTCCTGGCTAAAATGGTCACAACGCCCCCAACCTTTGCAGGTGCCTGGCATCATGGCCTTCTCCAAAAAAAGAGAGAGACAGAGACAGAGAGAAAGAGAAATGCAAGAACACAGCCTCACAGCCACTATTACAAAATGCCCGACTCAAAGTAGGAAGTGAGCACGGGGCTGTCAAAGGCAGATGAGATGCCCAGGAGCTGGGGGAACGCGGGACTCGCTGCCGGCATATCATGACAGCCAGGCAAAAGCTGAAGAGTGGGAGTTTTTGAAACAAATGCCAGTTAAATGATCCATTCCGTTATACTTGATATGTCTGGTATAATATAGCTTGTTCCAGATGTCAAGTAATATTGCCAAACCATGCTCACTAATGTGAAAACCATTGTTGCTGATAAGCCTAAGTGTTGTTGGATTTGTACAACAGCCACCCATCTGCAAACAAAATATTGCATTTAAAACAACAACAACAACAACAAAAAAAAAAAACCAAAACCTGTGGCTCATAAATTAAGCCGACAAAGGGACTGACTGAAAAATGTAATTTATAAAAAGCAGTTTTCCCCTGAGAAACTTTTTTTTCAAATATTTCACGTTTACACATTTAAGTTATATTCAATTTTATACAAAAATTATAGTAATTGTCCTTCACCTAACATGAATGTTATAATTATACTTTCAGCGTAGCTGCGCTTCAACACCCAGCCAGAAGAAAAGTGTGGTGTGTTCACAACCAACGCGGGAAGGAACAAACAGATTTGCAGCGTCTGACGTGACCCCTTTAAACATACAGCTCTAAAATATCCATTGTTCATAAAATTCATAAAGGGCTGCATATGTACCTCCCAACTCCCTTTTCCATTCGATATATATGAAAATGCAATTTACTGTATGTCAAATGAAAAATGCGGTTTTCAAATGCATTGACAACAGGTGCTCGTTAAATGATCAGACGCTATTTGTTACCTAAGCCCCTTACTCTCATTTGCAGCAAGATAAATTGCATTTTAGAAGAGTAGTGCGATCTAAGGGGTCTTGACATGTTTTTATTGATTTGCATAGGTTATATGCATGTATTCCTGTTTGTAGGCAAATAGTGCCACAAGTAAATTCAAGGCGCCGCGCCTGTGTTTCGAGAAAATTGGAGTCATCACAGGGGAGCCAAGATGGAGTGAGCCTGGGTAAAAGAGACACATCCAGCCTGCTGGAATCTCAGAACCTCTATTAAGATTTATAGGCTGTAGGATTCTTTTGGGCTTCAACATTATTCTTAGTAAACCCTTTCTGTCTTCTGTTGTTTATAAAAACTGGCAGCTTTAGCAAAGACAGAAGCTTAAGTTGTAGGTAGCACAATTTAACATAATAGTTCTCGCCTGTCCTCCAAATAGCCTAATGCTGATTTTGCAAAAGGAAAAGAGAAAAGGGGAAGAAAAGCCACATGAAACCACGTACCATAGGCTGTTGCTCTGACACGGATGGATTTGGCTGTCACTACAGAAAAGCATTGGTGAAATTTGATTATATTTCTAATGTCAAAATTTACTAACTTTTTAGACTCCCGGGTTCCATTTCTCATTTGATTTTTCATTTTGTTATCTCAGCACCATCAGGCCCATCACAGAGAGTAATGCACCAATTAGCCCAGGGAGTCACTCACTCAGAAGGGACTTTTTCATCTACAGGGGCTTCCCCTCTCTGCTGCCACTACCACCTCGGGGCTGGCCCTTCCCTTCCACCCAAGAATCACATACCTCTCCTCCACCTCCCCTTCCCACCTCCACCCAGAGCACCCACCTGCCCTTTTAGAGTCCAACACTGACCCGGGTATGCACAGCCCTATGGCATCTCCTCCGCTGTGGCTTTATCTTAAATCTTGCATTGTTACTGATCTTTTTACCAATTTAATTGTGAGGACTACAGTGTTCTTCCCTTAAGGACCTTCTAAGAACCTTACAGTCCTCACTGTCAAGCTGGTGAGATGATTAATAGCAACTTTGAACTTCCACGTGAACTTCTGTTTCCCATTGTGCCCAGCACATGCCCTGCCCAATGCAGAGGACTGATACAAATATTTTAATGTGCTAGAATAATAAGCACTACCTCTGAACGGGGACCTGTATTTTCAGGTCCCTCTCTTACACACTCCCCCAACTGATTGTCACAGTTGAGGTGTACGTAGTCATGACCATCATCCTCCCTTCCCCCGGGCTGGAGGAATTTGCAGAGACGCAGCTCAGGATGGAACAGGCACCAGAATTCAGGACCCCTAGTCCAGTGCTTGTTCCCCTTTAATGCACTGCACTCATCACATGGTGTATCTATCCTTCGGGATGATTCTCAAACCCTGCTCCTCATATAAAATCTTCTATAATAAAGAAAAAAGGTTATGTGCCCACCCATTGATATGCACGTCCTTATTCCAGGACACAGCATGCGTTGAGTTGCTGCATGCTTCACTGAGCATGAAGACACATCCAGAGCACATCCAGTAGCTGGGTCCACGATGGTCAATAACCACGCCTTTATTTTTTCCCCTGAACTCATTCATTCAATGCCTCAAAAAACACTTCCAAAAGCCTGGTTTTTTTCAGGCATTATGTCAGGACCAAGGAAACAAAGATGAGTAAGAGAGGTTCTCTGCCCTCATAGAGCTGACAGTCTCTTTCCATGCTTTTCCAACTCTGTGACCACAACCCACTTTTTATTTAACGTGACAACTCATTATATGTGTCTACATAAACACACACACACACACACACTCCACACAGCCCTCTGAAAAGGCTTCATAAGGCAATAAGTAGCCCTACTATGTGCAACGCACTCTGATATTTTCTCTTATTTTATTCTTTATTTCATCTCTTTGCAAAATGGTATTTGCACCCATCTAAGTTAATTTCAAAATAAATAATGGATCAGTACCCACAGTTTGAAAAACACTTATCTAGTGAGAATGTGGAATGACTGAGATCCGGGGTTAGCAAACATATCCTGAAAAGGGCCAGATAGTAAATATTTTCGGCTTTGTGAAGCAAGCAATAAAATCAAGGATATTACGTAGGCACTAATTAGAGAAAATAAAACTGTTTTCTACTTAATTTTTACTGATGAAATGCAAAAGATTATAATAATAATAGAATGTAAATTTTTGTAACACACATTTAATAACGACCAGAGTAGAATTTATTTATGGACACTGAAATTTGAATTTCATGTAATTTTCATGTGTCACAAAGTATTATTCTGCTTTTGATTTTTCAAACTATTTACAAATTATAACATTATTTTTAGCTCATGGGCATATGAAAAGAGGCAGCAGGCAGGCAATTGGCCAACTCCTGACTTACAGCAAAACCAATCTTTATTAATATCCCTAGAATTTCAATTGTTTTCATCACTGGGTATAGAGAATACCTTCAACTCATGCTTGAGAAAGAAAGAAAAATATGGGTATCTAAATAATTGAGGAACTTTAAACTTAACCCTCTCTCAACATATTATGAATTTGGTCCCATTATCTGTATCTTACCAATGAAGAAACTAAGGCAGAGAGGTAACAAGGCTTATCTAAAAGCTTCCAAGCCCAGGACTAGGTGCATCACACCCATCTAAGCAGTGATGGGGGCTACGATGACCAAGGAGGGGAGACAAGATCAATTCTGGAACAATGAGCCCTCACTCCTCTAGAGGCACCAGGAGAAATTATCATGCATTCCAATAAACACATTTTCTCTTACACCGTGCAGGTTACCAAAGAGGGCCAAGGCCAACTCTATCTGCCTCTTGGCCATATACCGATAAGCAGCAGGGGGCTTGGAGCTCAAAGTCCCTGAATGGTAATCACTTGAGCTAGAACATAAGTTACCCCTGAACCCCATTCACAGGCAAGTCTTCAAGGTTTAAAGGGTATTAAGCAGGAAGACAAATCCCAGTACCCAAAGTCTCTACATACATTCCCACCTCCCTGTGCATTTGGCCTAGTGCCCACACAGCCAGAGGGAACAGCAGGGTTCTCAAAGTTTGGGCAGCAGCATGTGGCAACCACAACCCATGACCCAGGCTCCCGGGATTGGCTCAAGTCTATGCTGTGTGTATGTTCTTCCTGAGGGCAATCGTTCACACAGACAAAACATAGCATTCCGAACCTCAGGTTATATTTATGTGCAATAATAAACTGTAGGAAATCCAGGACTATTCAAAGTTTCCAAGGATGTATGTGCCTTACTGGGGAATTCGGGGGCCCACGAAAGGAGAGGATTAAAACATAGTCCCCATGGAAACGCCTTATTTTGTCATGTTGGTAAGGCTTCAGGAACCAAATGTGTTACTTTTAGGAAAAACGTGGACTCAACATTAGCTAAAATAATGCTTCTCATTATTTCAAGCTGAATCTCCAGTCTATGAACTCTGTTGAACATGACCCCCAGAGCTAGAGATTATATGAGCATTGTCATGAAGCCTTGGCAATGTTAGCCTTTACAACACAAAACACGTCCTTGGATAGTAGCGATGTAGGTCCTTAACACACAAATAAACACTTAAACTTAACATATCCAATCAAGGCATATGCAGCCAGCCGGCCAACAACAGTTGAAATGTAAATGTAACAAGTTAAACGCTTTGGAGATTACTGGTAGGTATTTTCTAAAATGACTTACTACAGAGTTCCTTCTTTCTGCCTCAAGGTACCGGAGGTTTTCACAATACACAGTTTATACAAAGAAGGGACAACTGTAAAACAGTGTTTTATTCTTCATAGTTCATTACCAGTAAGATAAAGCAGTATCTGGTCCTTAGGTCTGTATTCGAGTTTCAGTGCTTTGTATTGTTCCCCCCCCCCATCTAGTATGATCTAGAAAGGAATAAACAGATCCGTACATATGAGCGCACACACAGACACACGCAATGAAAACAGACACAAATGCAGGGACCTAGTATCTCGCACTAAATGTGAAGCTCGAGGCAAGTAAATGTCAGGGATTTAAGTGTGTGGTAACTCCTACGTGAAAACTCTATCCGGGAACTCACTGCCAATTAATCATAAACTAACATGCATAATAACTGTAGAGTGCTTTTCAGAGTTCCCAAAACACTTTTGCTTGGACCAACCCTGGGAAGTAGGCATTAGTATCTTCACTTAACAAACCGGAAAGCAAGGGGACATAAAAGCTCCCCATTTTCTGGTGGCAGACAAGGGGCTGAGGCATTAAGATCAGCAGCCTGGACGATGAACGGAGGCAGAGGAAGGCTGTCAAGTACGTGCCGGCCAAGACCTCTGCTCTCAAAGGCCTAAAAAGCAGAAGGAGAGAAGGAAGGAAGGGGAAGAATTGGGACTGCACGATAGAGGTAGGACTGATGAAGTTTTGCCAATGAGGGAAAAAAGCATCTGGCCAACTGATTTCAGAAAACAACTTGTAATGTATCACTGCAAAAGTTGGATGCATCCGAAGAAAGTAGAATTGTGAAGTATCAAGGTCAAAAGCCATAAATATTTTCATTCTCCAGCAGATCTGGACAGTCTGCTGGGTAGCAGGCAGGGTGAAGGGGCCAACAGAGTTACCGCAGAACGAGAGAAAAGGAAAAATAAAGGCACCCCACTCTATCTGTCGCCCCAAGGCTGGCATCACGCTAAGGGTGCACAGAGAGCTGATTTGTCTACACACCCTTCCCATCCTTGCATGCCCTTACTTCCACGGAAAAAGAAGTGTGTTCAGCAGAATCACAGCACATGCACTTTGTTTGTGCTTATTAAATAAAAAGAAAGGATCACCTTCAACTATATTAATGATGGACTGGTGGATGAAGGATGCCTGTGAAAATTCACAACATCTGTTTGCTCCACTCTCTTCTCAGCATGCTGCACCTATTTCTCATGCTTAATGATGCTCAGCCACTCTGCAAGTTTTACGAACAAATGTGTGTTTAGCCACATTCATCATTCTGAATGAGCGTTCTTGATGAAGCCTCCACTGGCCTGTTTCGCTCTTTCTGCTACACTTTAACAAATGACAACGGCCGTACGTATTTTTCATTTGTTAAAAATAAAAAGCTAAGTAAAGGATAGGCCTGGAGGATTTTTTCCCCTTCCCTCTGACTCCCCCTAGAAACTTCAGCACACCATCCATTGTATTCCCACACCCACCAGCCCTGGCACTGAAGAGAGCGTGCTGGGAGAGCTTGCCTAGAATCTTCGGTGTCAAAGTGCCACTGGCTAGACCCCACCTGGAGAACCCTGTCTCAGCAACGGATCTTTCCTTTCTCTAATTAGCCACCACTCTTGGAATCTCTATCACACAGCGTGGTATTTAAATATATGCCTTTACTCTTCACTGGGCAGGACTTTGAACCAACAAGTTGACATGAAATCAGGAATTGCTCTTTGTACTATCAAGAATGTTTAAAACAAATTAGATCGGAGAATAGGAAATAAATAGGTGTTAAATTGAGCAGTATTTCTCTCCAGTTCTCCAGAAGAAAGCCAAGATGCTCACTTAGTTTTGACAAACAAGGTAATATTTAGATTATCACAAACTCAGAAACTTCAGCGAAACCAAAAGGCTCAACTTTTTCATCCCAGAAAAACCTCACCGTTTGAATGACCTACATAAATCAGGTCAAGCTGGCTAGAATCCAGGAGTTCAAAATAGCGGAGGTATTATAGTGTGTTAAGAAATAATCTTTCAGAATTTATTTTCAAGTGATTGTTTTTATTCTGATCATTTAATCAGGAACATGAAAAGCAAAAAAAAAAATAAATAAATAACAACAATAAGTTATTTCCTCTGTATTAAATATTCAGAATCATTGGAAATCAGTTTAAATTCTATTTCATAAGACAATACATTTTTCTCTGTATTTGCAATGCTGAATATTTTATTAGTACTTGTATTACATTTGACTCAGCATGCATGGCAAAACACTTTACAAATAAAATAATCATATTATATATTCAATAAAGCCACACTGTCATATCACCAGTTTTAATCATGGTGGGTTTTCTGTTTTTTTCCCCTTCCTGATAATATTATGAACATTTGAAAAGGAGCATGTTTCATTCATCCGATAGTCATCAAATTTTTTTTTTAGATTTTATTTATTTATTTATTTATTTAACACAGATAGAGACAGCCAGCGAGAGAGGGAACACAAGCAGGGGGAGTGGGAGAGGAAGAAGCAGGTTCATAGCGGAGGAGCCTGATGCGGGGCTCAATCCCATAACGCTGGGATCACGCCCTGAGCCGAAGGCAGACGCTTAACCGCTGTGCCACCCAGGCGCCCCTCCAGTCATCAAATTTAATCGTATCTCTCACTGCTAACTTTCTTAAAATGCCCCATTGGTGACTGTGGTTTTTATGTACCTTATTAACTGAATTGTTAATACATCTCAGTACAGTCGAGGGGGAGCTTCTGGAATCAGGTACAGAAAGCTTTTAAGACATATCTACTCAACAACAAAGAAACTAAACCTCAGCAGACAGTTAAGAAATGGTTAAAAGCATAAAAATCAAGTAATCTTAGCAGAAATCCATCAACATTACACAAGTATTTATTAAGGTCCTACTCCACAGATTCCCTGAGGACCCCAGTCTACTAAGGAGCCTCAAAATTCTTGAGCCCTCAAATCCATACTTGTCGCAAGCTTGGTTGGAGAAAGAATTAAAAACATATATTACACATATGTGTAAATTAATCTTGAACTTGTACCACTTTCTGTCCATTCTGTTTTGTTTTACAAATAACCAACATTAAAGATACAACTATTGTCATATAGACAAACATGAACATGTTTGACATTTAAGACCTTCAAACTTGGAAGTGTTTGATGCAATTATCCATCAAGATCCCACTCAAAGTCCACCTCCTCCATTAAGATCTCTGCCAACTACCCCACGCCACAGAAACTACTCTCTTCTCTGAAGCTTGGAGTGGCCACCTGTGCCTCACAATTTAGGGCCACCCAGCACTACTCCTGATATTTTGCTGTATCCTCTCTACAATTAGAAGATGATCTAAAGCCTGGGATCTCATTTTACAGTTCTCTCATGTCTCTCATGTTGCCTATAGGGAGCACTAAATCATCTCTAGCTCTATCTATACGGATATCATTGGCAGTATGTCAATACAGAAAGCCACACATTCTCATTGATTAGATCTCATATCTTCGATGAGTTTATGCTTAAGTATGAAGTTAGATCTTTATTCATTCTTTTCACACATACTCGTTAACCCCTCTTTCTGCTTTAGGTACTATTGACAGATGCAAAGACAGGTAATTCCTCAATGGCAATATAATGTAACTGGGAGAGAAAAAATATATTGAAATAACTACTGTGGCCAATGCCATTCAAAAAGTCAAAGATCGCAAACACAACGGGAGTTTAAGACAAAGAGAAGATCATTTCAAAATAGAGAAATTAAGAGGCTGCATCTACAAGCATGGCACTGGACCAATCCCTGAAGGTCATTAGCATGTGAAGATGCGGGCAAGAATTTCCAGGCAAAGGAAATAACAGAAATGAAACTATAAAGTCTTAAAGGTGGGGTGCTCATCTGAGTGTAGAACAGAAGATTCTTCTTTTTAAAAACACAAGATTCAACCTAGCTTTGCAGACCATTTAGAAAATCCTGTGGCCCTACCAAAGGGACCTCTTTTCAAATTCTCATCATCAGACTTACTGCTCTTTAGAAATAAGAAAAATATTGCGTATGAGTCCCCAGGGACACAGAGTCCCAGAGGACAAGCTGAAGAAATAAATTTTCTCTTCTGAATTCTCCTAGACTCAGGGCCAATTTCGTGACCTGATTTCTTCAAAGCCTTGGCTGGAATTAACTTCCCCGTTTTACTTGTGAAGGGTTTATAATCTGCCACCATCCCCACGTCCCTGGAGCTCCCTAACACGTGTTGGCCGCAGCAGCCTTCTCTGCAGCTGCAAGAACCTGGCGAAGCCGAGGCGCACTTGCTCCCAGGGTCCTTCTTTCTCCTATTGGAGATACAAACCTTCGGGGTGCCTTCTCATTCTTCCATAGCCTTGCCTTCCACCCCAAAAGCCTAAGAAACACTTTAGACATACTTCAGATTTTAGGATTTAAATCATCCTGACCCCTTTGCACATTAGACCATGATGATTCTTCTTCCCCATTCCATCTAACCACCTTCTAAGAGCAGCCGTGTTCGATGGTACCTTTGCTCTGAGTCGATGGGTTCTGACTATAACAGGGCCATGATTTGGCAAGAACAACAGGAAACTGATCAGTCGCCACAACTGAAACTCACCACCAAAGTGCAGCGCCCATTTGGCTAATACACTCCTAACTTTTGACAACTGGAACTCATCATCTCTTCTTTCTCAAGAAGCATTTGATCGCAGTGAAATCCCAGAATCAAAGAGCCAGAACAGTGGAGCCCTAAAGGACCTCAGCCATCACTCAGTTTAACTCCCTCATTTGACAGCTGATGAAATTGAGGCACAAAGAAGCAAAATGGCTTGTTCTATCACTTTTTACTAGCCCAAGTGAGACAGAAACCCAGCTTTCCTGACTCCCAAATTGGTCCCACTACTCCATGTTCTCTACCAACCTTCTAAAAGCTGGGAGAACTGAAAGAACAGCAGTGAGGTATGAAAAACATAACTCGGGGCGCCTGGGTGGCACAGCGGTTAAGCGTCTGCCTTCAGCTCAGGGCGTAATCCCAGCGTTCTGGGATCGGGCCCCACATCAGGCTCCTCTGCTATGAGCCTGCTTCTTCCTCTCCCACTCCCCCTGCTTGTGTTCCCTCTCTCACTGGCTGTCTCTATCTCTGTCAAATAAATAAATAAAATCTTTAAAAAAAAAAAAAGAAAAAGAAAAACATAACTCAGCTAAGTAACACCAAGTGTGTCCGCATCCTAATCTCCAGAACCTGTGACTATTACCTTACAGGGAAAAAGGGACTTTGGAGACGTGAGTGAGGATCTCAAGATGGGGGCGGTTATCCTGGGTGAGCCCAATGCTTCATGGTGATCTAAGAGGAACACAGAGAAAGTCAGAGAAGAAGGGGGTACGATGATGAAAACAAAGATAAAGTGATACGCTTTGAAGATGGAGGGAGGGGCCACAAGCCAAGGAATACAGGTGGTCACCAGAAGCTAGAAAAGGCAAATAAACAGATTCCCCCCTCAGAGCCTCCCAAAGGAAATAGCCCCACTAACATTTTCATTTTAGGCTATAAAATTCATTTCAAACTTTTGACCTCCAGAACTAGAAGAGAAGTAATTTCTGTTCTTTCAAGCCACTAAGTCCACAGTAATTTGTTGCACTGATAATAGGGCACTAATCAAGATTTCGGTACCTAAAAGTGGGATGCTGCTGGGACAAATATCTAAAAATATGGAAGTGGATTTGCAATCTCATGATGGAGAGAAGCTGGAGAAGTTCTGAGGAGCATGACAGAAGAACTAGACTTCCATAAGCAGCCTGGTACCAGAAATATTGGCACTCCGTTAGTGAGGACTCAGAAGGAAGCAATAAGTGTGGAAGAGAAAAATCAATATTCCTTAGAGAATTCCTAAATCATTGTAAGCAGACTTTGTTATAAGTATAAATGTTAAAGATGCTAGTGAAAACTCAGAAGGAAATGAAGAACATGTCATTGGACACTGAAAGAAAGGTGGTCCTTCTTATTTAGAGACAGAAAGATTAGCTGAACTGTGTCCTATGGTGAGATGGAAAGCATTAACTTGAAAGCAATGAAGTTGGCTACGCAGATGAGGAGGTTTCTAAGCAAATACAGAGATGCAACCTGCTTTCTTCTTGCTGGTTATCATAGAATGCAAGAAGATAAATTGAAGAAAGAACTGTTATGGCAAAAAGAACCAAAGCTTGACAATTTGGGAAATTCTTGGCCTATTCAGATGAAAAAATATACTAAAATTAGGAGATACTGTCAAGGAAGGATGCTCTGGAGAGAAGGCCTAGGGTATAAGTGGACCAACCTTTGACTAGTGCCTCAGAAGGATCAAAAGATCAGAATATTTATTCACATAGGGAGCTCTCCAAAGAAATTAGGCATAGGAGTCATGAACCCCCTCAACCGTCTCAGCAGAAGCCAGAAACAGAGGTAGGATTATCCAGAAAAGATCTGTGGAATACTCTTGTCTCATGGAGTGAATCCCATGACACACCTGGGAGATCACAAGGTTTCTGTGCACGTCCTGTCAGCATAGAGCCACCTTAGACTGAAAGGAACCAAGAAAAGAGAAAATCAAAGAAGGCTGTCAGGTAACCAAAATTCTACAGACAGGAGACAGGCTGATAAAAGTATTCAGCTATAAACACGTGCTACTTTTCACATAAAAAAAAAGGAAGGATGACTCAGAGGGTGGAGCCTCAGGCCCCGAGGGTAGAGCTGTAGATCCAGAGGACAGATCTTTAAGTGACACAGCTTTATGCTCCCATCTTAAATCCTAATGGAGCTTGCCCTCCTGGATTTAAAAATTACTTGGGACTGGTAGAGGACTCCTTTTTCCTTTCACTTTCTTCCATTTTGAATGGGATGTCCAACACTGGTATTCTATGACTATTCCACCATTGTATTTTGGGAGCAGATAACTTATTTCTAGGCTCCCAGGTCCATAGATGGAAAGCCACTCTACCCCCAGAATGGACTGTACCCAGAGCCTCATCCCTAGCTATTGTGGATTACCCAGGTCATGAGATCTGGTGCTTTTGAGCTGCGACTGAGATGAGATTTAGGACTTAAAGCTGTAATGGCTGAGACTTTGGGGACCTTGAAATGAGATGAATTTAATTTTTATGTGGGGTTGACGTGAATCTTTGGGAGACAGAGAGAGAACATACTTGTAATGTCTCAGCCTACTCAGTTTGTGCTGATTGGTTACAGCAGCAATGGGACACTAATGTAGCAGGGAGAGAAGAAGAGATCACAGGAAGTCTCCACCACAAATGATCTCACTTATGGAGAGATCACAACCCTTCAAAGTAGCAGGGAATAATCTCTATCTTCTTGCTACCACTCTGGGCAGAGCCCCTGGACATGAAAAGGTCTTCAGGGAGCCTTCTGTGTTCCAATATCCCTGCAAAGCCCTTCCTTTTCTTGTGCCAGTCAAGTATTACTTGATATGCCAGAGAGAGGATAATTATATATTTTGACTAAAATTAGGAAGCATTAGACAACATATTTGGTGCTATTTTCAGGTGCAAGAGATCAGCTGAGTGATTCCAAAGCTAGGTATCCAAATGTTTAGATTTTCTAGACATTTCAAAAGTTTAAGGAACAAAAGGACATAATATTTTAAAATGACACTGCCCCAGAAAACCTGTGATATGTGCTCACCTTAGTATCTAAACAACAGAGAGAATGTGGTGATATATATAGGATCTCAGAATCATGGTTCACAAAATGCATGGTTCACAAAAATGCAGGCCCTGAAGACAAGACCCAAGCACAAAGATCAGCAAGACACACAGGGTCAAGTGCAACAGGCTAAAGCAAAATACTCCATCTCTATCTCCTGAGTAGCTGCTCAGTTCCTAGAGCTTCACGCACCATTTTCTCACAAGAACCCCTCAAGGGAGGCTACTGAAATGAACATTTAAGGAGATTAAACACATTTTCCCAGGTAAACTCATCAACAGGTAAGTGGCTGGGCTGGAACCCTAGAACACTTCCCACTCTGCCGTGCTGCCAAGTAACTGGATCCCATGATAACTGATCGGAGAACATCTGTGATGAGAGGACTTGGAAGGAGAGAAGCCTTTTGTATGGACATGGGATAAACAGACACTTCTGAAAGCAGCAGCAGAGAAAAATTCTTTTCATGAGGAAATAACCAAAAAAAAGTTGGGATACAACTGACATCCCTTAGCAGCATAAGGTTTGGTTAATTCAAAAATTGATGCATTCAACACTCAGTCAACAAATATTTATTTTACGGGCCAAGTGCTGAGCTAAGTACCAACCACAATTTAACACCCATGAGACAGTATCCCTTATCCCCAAAGAACTCACGGACGAAAAAGATAACTGATCAATTTATTTGACTATTTCTCCCATCCAAGTACCAACCTGGCCTGACCTGCTTGGCTTCCGAGATCAGACGAGACTGGGCATGTTTAGGGTGGTATGGCCATAGACTATTTGACTATTTCTTCTCAAAAACCTAACAGAGTTAATGAATGCCTCAAAAGTATCACTAACATAGTCTAAGGAAGAAAAAGGAATCAATCTATTTTCTTCCTTAAAAGAGTACAATTGACCTTGAAGGTTGATTCAGAATGCCAGAATGGGGTGAAAATAAAGTAGAAAAAGTGAGCTTGTTTTTTTAATGTCCTAGAAGTTTTCATTTTTTCTCTTTAAAATGTGATTTTTAAAAGCTCTGTACCTCAGAATTGAGACAAGTGAAGAGATGTTGCAGGACCACTGCAAAATACGGTCAAAATAAAGAAGAATGATCCCAGGAGAGCTGTTGATCAACAGTGCAGCTGCTGTTTGAAGTGCTCAGCTCCTCACCACTTGAAGGATTCAAGCGAGGGACTGATCCACCGTCAGGGGTGGCGGCGGACGGATTCCTTCTCAGAGATGGGCAGCCAGAAAGGATACCTCCCAAGTCCTACCTTAGATTTCTAGGAGTCCTGGACCATCACCTCGTGGAAAGGGCTCAGCAGACCATCTGAAGTCATTTGGCTCAAACAACATTCGAAGAACGTTCATTTTGCCAGGACTCGCTTTCAAATCTAGTGCTAGAGGTCATCTTGTCACCAGAACTCTAGGTGACACAAGTGTTCCAAACAGAACTGAACTCATCCTTTACCTTGACTGGCCAGTCGCTAACCCCGCCAGCTGAACGGCAGAACCGGCTGACCCCGAAAGGCTTCTCCCAGCCCCATCTTTCCACAGTTCCACATCTCACTTCTCTGTCTGGCTGAGTAAATTACCACGAGAAATACCTCCCTCAAAGACCTATAATAAAAAGATTCAAGAGGACAACAGCGAAATGGAACAGCATTCAGGAGAACTCGGGGATGGAAATTCCCCGTCGGCCTTAATGCTGGAGAATTTACTTTAGGATGTAAAAATAACACGTACTGCTATATTTCTTCACTTTATTTGCTCTCCTCTGCAGAGATTACGGCTGTGTGCGCAGCGTCATAAGAGTGGAGAAGGTCAGGTTGACAAAACTTCTTGGTGGGGAATAATCGTTAGCCCTCCAAATATATGTGCCTTGCAACTTCCAGGCCACAAAAGCAAACTCTGGTTTAGAAAATGCCAAGTCTCATCTCCAAGGAAACTCAATAACTTCCAAATGGCCCCACGAACACGTTTGTGTGGTTATAATAAGCCGTTAAAAACATTAAGGAATAATTCAGATTGAATGAGCTTTCAGGGTTGCAATTTTTTTTTCTTCCTTTTGGCAAAGACAATATAAACCTCAGTGAGGAAAACGCCTGCTAAAGAAAACAGGAAAATGATAAAATTAGACCTGGTTGAACTTGCTTTTCATCCACCAACAACTTAAGAGAAACGATTATCCTGATGCAGCAAAAAAGATATCTCATAGCTTCTCTGTGAAAGAAAATGAACTTGCTCTCAGGCTGAAAATACTTTGGGATGGCTCTAAAGAATTGGATTCTTTTTGTGGGGAGCACTGTCCTCTCAGACCAAACACGAAAACAGTTCGCAAGTCTGGGCAGGATTCAAAGGAGACGGTGTGGGCGCACACAAGGATGCTATTCAACACATCGGTCCCCAGGCTGTATTTAAAAGCCAGAAATGAAAACGGTTTGAGGAGATTGTGAGCAAAGTTACTGCGTTCCCCGGGAATAACAGCCCATCCACAACACCAGCTCTCAGACTGCAGTTCTAAGAAAGCCCAAACCCTCAGAGAATTCCGGCCCATCCCAGAATTCAGGCCCCACTGCAGAATGTTACAACAGCTGGAACACCAAAGATCACCATCTTTCAGACCTCATATGAAGCCACAGCATGATAAACAAATTCAATAAAATTACGAATTGGCAAACTGTTTGCAACAAATGTTATTTCCCGGATAACAAGATGGATAACGTACATTCTGCAACATATGCGAGGAATTATTGAAAACAGATGTAAATGTTCTCAAACTCAAGTCTTTCTTTGGCACAAATCTGAATACGTTGATTTTACACTTTGCTTGACAGCAGCGCCCCCAAGTACCTCACACAGTAACCCTCACACTGAAGGGGGGACATTTCTGCAGCCCTCCCCTATCTCCTGATATTTGGGATGGAGATGGTGGGTATCTGTTCCAAAAGCCCTTCCGTAAGGCACCAAATAAAACTGAATCCCAAATGAAATAGCAAAGGCAAGGACGAACTGCCGACGGGGCCTAATAATTACCTTTAAATGACCCCAGCTCTGAAGGTCCTCTGCTAACACACCAGCTCTGTGAGGAAGGCTCATGACACCCCCTTTCCCCTCAGCTAAGTGCCACATGCATATTAGTCTTCTGTGTTTTCCTCTGGCACCGCTGCTGACTTGCCTATGTGGCAAAAGCAGCCATGTCACTGCAGCCTACCTGCCGCACAATCAAGATTTTTCTAATTGTAAGGAAAACAGTCTCCTGAGCACGCACAAAAAACACGCAATGTGCAATCATCACATTTTGGAAATGGGGGCCCAGAGAGGTATTTTCCATGAAAAGTAATTTACATTTTTCAGCTACAAATGCATCTTTTCTTCTAAGAAGAATCATCTGTACAACAGATTTGTATCTGAAAATAGAAGGCCGGATTTATGCAAAAATGATCTCAAGGGATCATCGCAGAAACACAAAAAGTAATTTTCTGCCAAAATTATACAGAGCACTCACAGAGATGTTTTTCAAATATGACCACTAAACACATAAAATACACAAATGAAATGGAATTAATACAAACCAAGAGTTCTATAGCAATCTTAAATTAAAGAGTTTGGGGATGTCAGACAAAATATCAGAACAAGATTCTTGAGAGTTTAAAAATTACAGAAATGTCAAAGCCCATATATTTCACACTAAAAAGAATCTCTTCTGCGTTTCCAAGGATCAGCCTCTCCAGTTTATTTAAATATGCCGCAAGTACATTGGACAGTAAAGTTGATTCTCCAAAATTCCCGAACTGTGTTAATCTGCCCAAGTACAAGACTGTTACTATCACCCACAGTAGAGACGAGTAAGTCGAGTCATAAAACTTTAAAGACAATAGTTTAAAAGAAAGAGCTCCACAGGCCCAGAATCGTAAAACAAATTATGAGTGTGAGCCAGCCTACTGTCTTGATGATGACCACGCCATTTGCAAATCAAGTAACAAAGGGATTAGAGGTCATTTCTAACTACTCTATTCCTTAAAAACCAGTAATTTCAAGTTCCTCTGTGCGCAAACCAAAACAGAAAGGTAGAACAGAAGGAGCTCTGGGCCAGGACTTGAGATACTTGGGTGCTTAGTACCAGCCCTGCACTTAACAAGCATTTAACTTTGGCGATCCCTTCTCCTGAGGCGTCAGTTTCTTCCTCTGCGAAAGAACAAAGAGTTACACCAAAAAGTCTCCTAAGATTCCTTCTAGCTTCAGCATCTAATATGTGGCAGATGCATCACAGGAGGATTAAGCAACACTCACCCCTTAATTTTTGAGGAGGTCAAATCCCATCTACGTTATAAGAATGAACCAAGAATCACTTCTGAGGCCCCCCCAAAGCCACATGGCACTTTTTCTTCTACTGGAAGATAGGAAGTAAGTTCCATTTTGTAAGACTAGAAAGGGAGCAGGAGACAGAGAAAGTCCCATCTCTATTTGTCTTTACTTTGACGTTCCTCATGCAGCCTCTGTTTATGTGGGCTGTCAGCCTTTGATTTCCACTGTAGTTTGCAGCACGGGGGTCACTGGGTAACCTCTGCCTTCAAGAATCTTATGAGCTCTCAACCCCCAGGCCAACAGTGCCTATGTATCTGGCGGGCTTTCTCTGACAGTCTCCAGCACTTGGCAAGAGAAGATCGAAAAGATGCAGAATAATGTCAACTCGAATAGTAATCTGTTAGGTGAATGGTTCTCTTGCTTACTACACAAGAGTAGGTTATGGTTTCATATATCACGTTCAATGTGCAATAGATATTTTTTTCAACCATTCATATTAAACTGGTGTAAATGTTTTTATTCCTTGCCACATTTCTGGGTGGTAAGCTCAGGCTCTCCCAGGAATTTGTTTGCTTTAAAATGCCATGCATCTCCAGGCGGCCTTAGCTCATAAAAAATGGGCACGTCTTCTAAATGAATTTCCCCTTTTTTGCAGTTAATAACTAACCAACACAGCAGAAATACACCATGTGTGAAGCCCTGTTTACTATAGGTGGTAAATCACGTGCCTAACGTCCTGTAATTCATTCTGAATACTGTAACTCCATTCACTGCAACACATTTTGCTCTGTGCTGGGTGGCATTAACACCACCCCAAATTTGTGGTGAACCTGATTCAAATTCAGGGTCTTGTTCTAGGAAATGCACTTATTTGGGGGGAAGAAAGTGAAGAGGGCTTTTTAAGAAAGCATCAGGCCGATCTTCCCTCTGAAACAAAGACTTTGTTACCCTCCCATGGCTCTTGCTCACAGGCAGGTCAGCCTCAGGAGAAGGGTGTGATGTAAGCAAGGTCAACTCTGATAGCTCGTGCCATCTGTCCTTGTGTTCCATCTCTCCTTTCCAGTCTTTACTGTTCTCCAAAACATACACTTAGCCAGCTCAAGGTGTCTGCTGACAATGAAAGTGTTAACATTACGGACCCCCCCGAAATAGTTTCTTACTGATGCAGTTCTTAGATATAAATGCCTTTAGGATCCCCAATTGTTAAAGTATACTAAACTGCTCGTTAGGGCAGGTCCGTAAGCCTCTTTAGTCACTTCATATAGTTGTCCCTACTTACCAGCCATAAGTCGTATCTAACGGAAAACATTTAGAAACACAGGAGTCAGCCCCAATGTTTCCACACTCCTCCACTGGATGGTAAAGGGTTCCAATCCTGCCCTCCATCCACGGTCCATTTTCTGGCTCTACCGTCACTCTTTCTAGACTTCTCGTAACAGTGGGGTGGGGTTGAGGTTTACAACTTGTTTAGAGAGGAGAGGCTGGCAATAAAAGGGAGCACAAGCCTGAAGCACCTCTGAAACAGCCGGGGAACCTTTGGTTCTCTCTCCTTGCCTACAGGAGTGAATCATAGAGGAAGCACCAGGGCCTCCTGGATTGCTTTGAGGTCCTGCCATGTCTTCCAGAATACTTCCAACCAGAGTTCAGCAACCTTTTTCTGTAAAGATCCAGATAATAAATATTTTACCCTCTGTGAGCAATACAGTCTCCATTGCAACTAGTCACCTCTGCCATGGTAGCATGCAAACAGCCACAGACAACACATGGCTGTGTGCCAACAAAATTGTATTTATAAAAGCAGACGGTGGGCCATCGTGTAAACACGGATCTAGATGGGTGCTGTCCAGTAGAAAAATGAGCCATGCAGAGAATTCGAAATTTTCTAGTAGTCACAAAAAAAGGTAAAGAAAAACAGGTAAGTAACAGTTTTAATAGTATATTTTATTTAACCTAACAGATCACATTATCATTTCAGCATGTAATCAAAATAAAAGAGTATCGAGATATTTTGCATTCTCTTTTGACTAACTTTGGTGTGTATTTTACACTTACGGCACATTTCAATTTGCCACATTTCAAGTGATGAGTAGCATACATGGCTAGTGGCTACCATATTTGACAGTGCAGATCTAGGCCCGCCATTTTCCTGCCTGTTTTAGGCACCGTGGAAGAAACAGTCAGGGTCCTGATCACCAGAGCGCTACCTACATCATCTTTCCCAGAGACGAGTCCCACGTCGTCAGCAGAGCCACAGATGCCAACACAATGACCAAACTTCACTAGAGAATGTTTAGAGGGAACATTTCCCATACTGGCACATCTCTATAAGAGGCCCTTTCTGTTAGTCAAAAAAGGCAAATTTAAAGGCATTTGAGGAGAGCGATTGAACACTAAAAGCATTTTCCCAAAAACAAAACCAAAAAAAAAAAAAAAAATCTTCTCACTTCTTTAATTTTGCTTTCTCTACCCTCCTACTCCTCGAAATCTCAAGTTACAGATTCAAAATGTTTTCCTATTGGATCTAGGGATAACCCCTTCCCAGTCCTGCCAATAGCAAACTCTTATTCTTAAAGCACCTCTTCAATTTTAACAAATGCTCAGGAAATGTCACTGGTGGTGACCTTTTCAGTACCAGGCCCCCCAAATAACACCATTTCCCCATCTATGCTCCTGTTGTTTAAACATAATCCTCCTCCCACAGACAAAGGTTTGTTTAGTAGGATGGAAGGAGGGAGGAAGTTGAGAGAGCTTTCACTACAATTTTTATTGTAATAAAAAGCCATCAAGACATTTGCTTTCCTTCCCTATGTTTTCAACTTACATGAGATTCTTTTTAAAAGCATTCTCTAAAATGTGCCTAAAGTAATCTTTTCCATAGGGAAACACAAACCCAACAAAACAGCCCTTTGTTTCAACTAACATTTAGCAAATAGAAAATAGCAATAGCTGGCAGAGTCTCAGGCTTGAGGAAGTTGGGGAGGCCAAACTAACTTTTCACATGGCCCCCACTTCACTCATGATGGGACCTGAACACCCACTAATGGACTTCAGCATGCCCTACAATGCCAGCCGCCATGACATCATGAGTACCAGAGCCAGCATTTATAAACGATCCTTCCCTGGGACTGGGGGGAGGAGGAGACCACAGAAGAAAACCAGGAGTTCTCCTCTATCCTGTGATGGGTCTGTAGTCTACCAGGCATGAAGACTGGAAAGATCACCGGCCCAGTAGTCAGGAAACTTCCATCCCTGCAAGTAGTCAAGAGTTGGCTTCATTGTCACTTGGCTGGGATGTTGGAGATGGGGGTGGGTACCTTTGGAGGACGGGGTGATGCTGGCCTAAAGCCTCTCTCAACCCTGAGATTTTGACTATAATTAGATAAGATTGAATCCCTCTAGACACTAACTAACCAGGTCACCCACATACCACTCAGTTTTGTCATCAGTAAATGAGAATGATACCACCTATCTAGAAGAGCTGTTGCCCAGAGGAAAAACAAGATACTGCAGAGTACCCAGCATATATATAATCAATACTGGACATATGACAGTTATTATATATTATTATTATCTGTGAAATTAGGTGAGGTCTACAAGATGATCCACACAGGCTGGCTAGGGGAGACTCACAGCTGACCCCACAACCCCTACCCAGGCAGCCCCTGCTTTGCTAGCACAGTTTGCCTTCCTCTGCCTCATCTCCCCCAAAGCTAAGCTGTGGGCATGTGGTGAATCATGGCCAACAGGACATCCGGGGATGTTTTCTGGGGGACATTTTGAAAAAGGACCTCTCAAATGAAATGGGATGCACAGAAGGAAACCTCCTTCTCACTGCTCCAGCATGGCTTTGTTGTGACTATCTGTGATTCATAAAACCATCACACCCAGCTTGTGGCCATGAGGAAACAGGTGCTTACACCAAGCCAACATGCTAAGGTTGGCAGGGAAAAGATGTGAAGAGGTTTGGTCCTTGACGTCAGTCGCTAACCAATTCCTTAACTACTCAACTCAGCTTTACTCTTATGTGAGAGAAGAAAATATCCTCCGCTTAAGCCACTTTTTCTTAAGTTCTCTGTTACAGTAAACAGTAGTCTACCTACAAGAGCCCTCTAGTTCTACAATATTATGACTATAAATCCAACTTCCTAATCTCATCATTCTAACACCCTCCTGAAATTCAACTTGTCTTACCTTCCCAGACAGCCTTCTCTCATATACACCCCACACTCTCAGTCTTTGTGTCCTTACACATTCACTATTTCTACATGGAATACACTCTCTGAGCTTCGTCTATTCACCTCTTCCCCTTTCTTTAGGGCCAAATTCACAACCCAAGTACTCCGAAGTGCCTTTTCTGAACACTTTAAGCATATAATATTTCTTCCCCATTGATTTCTCTAGTTCTTATAGTTTGTGTCACATGGTTTATCATAAAATCATAGAATTACAGAACAAGGTTCATCTTGTCAAACCTGTTGGGTGAGAAGAGATTTTTTCAGATAACATTCTACAATAGAAATGATCAAGTTACTTCACATTAAATAAGTTTAGCATCAGGGAGTTTGCCATCTTACAAGAGTAGCTCATTGCCCTACTAGAACTTTCCTTACATTAAAACAAAATGTGACCCCTTGTAACTGCTAGGCATGGGTTCCCTTAGATCTTCTGGGTTGCGCTGTGGGCTCAAATCCCCCTCCAGAGCAGGAGTATCTCAAAGAGAGAGGCATTGCCTTATTCATATTCATGTCCCCAGCATTTAACACTGTGACTGTCACATCCTAGGCATTCAACACATGTTGCTGAATAAATGACAGATTTGATCCCACCACCATGGGGCCCAAAGTAGATCATGACTCAACATGGATCCAATTTTTCTCTTTACGGTTTGTAGAACTGGGACTTAGAGCTCTTGTTTAATCTCTAATAGTTATGTGAAATAAAGACCCATAAGCTCAGGAACCATATTATGGCCATGACTCCCCATGAACATATGATAACAGAGAAATCTAATGGGATGGAGTGGGGAAAAAGCAAACATACTGAAAGAATGGAGAGGAGCTCTAAGAATCAAAAGCGCTGTGGCTCTAGAGTACTTTCAGGTTCTTGTCCCAGTGCCCCATAAGGCCTAAGTGCTTAGTCTTAGGGTTCCATAGATGACCCTATGCCAATTCCTGTTTTTCTGCTTAAGCAAGATTGAGGAGGTGTGTTACTTAAAACCAAAAGAGCCTTGGCCAAGGCCTTCAGCTAATTTGGTGTAAGAAGAGGCGTGAGTGTTTATGAAAACTGTGTCTGAAACAAACCAGCTGGAGGCAGAGGAGTGGAATGGATGAACTCCTACTCTTGCCCAGAACATATCAGAACAACTGAACAAATCACACCCCTTGGAGCTCCCCTGCCACACCACGACTCCTTTCCACCAGTGTAGGAAAACTGCCCCACACCTTTCCAAAGCAATAAACAGCTGAGCAGATCTGCAGTCATTCATCCCCCACTTCTCCCTGGAAAGTCTGCAACAACCACATCCATCGGGGGAGCCCCCAAGAGATCGGGCTTCTCTGAGCTCATGGCACAACTCAGCAGACACTATTCTTAATAAGGGCAACCCTCAGCCCAAGGGCAACTCTAGTCCTTACTTCCTTCTTATCTCCCCTGGAGTCACCGGCTTCCTTTCTGGTGACTTATGTGCTCTTTTGGAGTACCTAGCCTTATGAAACCTTTATAGGGTGTTGCCAACCATAACACTAGTCAGCTAAAAGACCTAAAAATAAGTGACCACAATGGCAAAATGACGGGCAGCTGGAAACTCCTGGGACAGATGATGCCAACTGGTACCCCCTCCAACGATACCACATGGAGTATCATATGTTCCATCAAATCATAAAACTCCTTCTGATCTTGATTTACACATTCACTGTTGAGTATCTTTTCTAGACTCAAATCTCAGTTCATCTCCTTACCAACAGTATAATCTTGCGCAAGTGACTTAACATCTCAGCACCTGTGGGACCTCTCCTATAAGACGGAGATAATAGCAGTACTTTCATCACAGAATGTTAGCAATCACCAAGTGAATTCATACATATAAGGTACTAAGTTCCTGGAACATAGCACCGAATAAAGGTTAACGTTTATTAATGTTCATTATTCAGTCAAGATAGGCTAGATTATGCTGCAGTAACAAGCAAGTCTTAAATCTTAGTACCTTAAAACAACAAAGGGTTATTTCTCTCTCATTCTACTTGTCTAGTATGGGTTGGCTGGTGGGGAGCAGGCTGTGATCACTGTAGTCACTTAGGGATACAAGCTAACAGAGTCTTACAGTGTTGGTCTCTCAATAAAAGCCTTTAGGGTTTCCCACAGCCTAAGGAAATGGCACTATTTACTGGGTCTTAAATGCTCCTATCTAAAAGTGACACAAGTCACTGCTCCTGCTGAACCACCGCAAAGCACACCGAATCTCAGGAGGGAAAGGAAGTGTAACTCTTCTATGCACACAGGATAGCAGCACTAGAAATACTGGTGAGCACTAGTAACATCAACCACAACTGTTACTATTACTCTATACCCCACCCTCTGACATCCATACTTTAATAAGTATGTCACATATTTACATAATTTTGATATGATCCCCTAATGTAACAAAATCACTGGTTTATGCTGGACATTTGGCTTTAATTTCTCTGCACATGTGTGTAAAGAAAAGAATTCATTTTTGAGACTAAATCTAGCGAACATGAAAAATCCAGGTTGTTCAGCTCAGGGATTCTGTCAAACCAGTTGCTTGGTAGCAAGCAGAAAAAGCCACCTGGAAAATGGCCAAAAAGGACCTGTTATTTGGTACTAATTTTTAATAATAGATTATTCTTTCTCTACTTGGAAATCCAGTGGACACAAGATTTTTTGTACCCACCACTTCTGTTTTTTGGAAGATATCACTACAAACAGAAAGAGCAATGCTAAGACACTCCTAGGAGCTCCAATAATATGCAACAATTTTCTTAAAACTGCAATAGAAAAAAATCAACTGAAAGATGAAAATTTAAAGCCCTATTACCCGCATTTCGCTCTGAAACATCCCACTTCCCATCATTTCTAACACGCATCTTAAGTGTGCTAATTGGAAAGGCTCTGCCATGTATACAGCTCTGTTTTCAAGATGACAACTGCTTTGCTTTTATCACTGGGCTCAATACCAAGAGGGGAATCATTTTCAAAATTCAAAGCGTTTTGATCTGGCTTTGTCAACTGGCTGCCTGCGCTTGGTTGGTATCCTGTCTTAGAGAGAAAACATGAACGTTTCAGGTGGTGGGGCTGAGGCTAGGGAAAGGAAAGCACCCCTGAATGGCTGAGTGGGAAAAGAGTGTCCTAAGATTAAAAACAAAAGTCAAATAACACTAAAAGCCTGCCAAATTATTTCCTTCCCCCTTTCAGGGGGGAAAAAAAAACACTAAAGATGCTACAAACATTCATTGAAAAGAAATCATTAACTAATAAATCCCAGAAAGGAACACTCAGGCAGCTAAGTCCCACCCAGGAAAAAAAGCTGGGAGACTTGTTCAGTTTATACTCGTCTCCTCTAAAATGACAAAAATCTTGGGCAGATGACAGTTGATGTGTGGTCTGGTGACTCAAGCTTATGAAGAACTCTCAAGAAAACAAGATTAACCCATGTTTCTGTTAGTCACTCCACATTAAAGCCACATCTACCAGACACAAAAGCAGGGTCTTCGAGTTCAAGGGCCCAGAGCCCACAAGAAGGAAGCTCCTCACTTTCTATCCTGCAAAACTGGTGCTCCTACATGGTTCACGCATGTAGGACTAATGCTAAAGGAAGGATACCAAACATTCAGATAAAAAAAGCCATGCAAAATTAGGAATACCAGTGCTTCCCAATGGTGACAAAGAGATTAAGTAAGTATCTGTACTGGGGGCCACGTGCTTGCTTCGCTTTTCACCAGTGTTCAGTATGATGAAGATCCAGCATTTCAACCCAGCAGAGCTTTCTCTGGGATAATACCTAGAGGTCCTATTTTTGATCATCGCTTCAACACAACTGCTGGAACAAGCACAGGGTGTTTAGTGGAAGGTAGCCAACTTCTCAGCCCAAGGTTCACGAGGAGGGAAATTTGGACATCTGAAATTGTATGCAAACTTGGTCTATGAGATATCAAACACAAGCTAAAGAAAATCTATGTTTTATGGGGAATGTCAGTTTCCCAGACAGACCCGCGGAGTAAAGCATCTCTGTTCTAGATCCACCCGAGTGTATCACCCCCTCTCCAGATACAAACCCTAAGCCCTTCTGGAAAATTTAAAAAGGAGATCTAAGCTTGTTCTAACTTGGCAAGAATCCCTAAGTCTAAAGCAGTGGTTCTAAAGTTTTATTGGTTTCTGTGGCACTCACCCAGGGAGCTTTTCAAAATACAGACTCTCAGCTTCCCCATGAGGGATTCTGATTGAAGGCCCAGGTGACTGAGATGTAGGCCACCCAATGGCCACACTTCAAGAACCTCTGGTCTGGTGGTTTCACCCCAAGGGTCAGGCACTGCAGGCAACTCTGAGTGGACCTCATTCGGAAGAGTGCCTCATGAAAACAGTAGCATCCCCAGAGCACTCCTTGGTGCTGTAAGCAGCTGCACTGTAATCTTCCCCGCATGCTAGACACACCCCTCTTTTGGGATCACCCCAACTCAGATTTGCCTGGCTCAGGCTCTTGGCTTTCCTTTTTCTACTAACATGATCCATGTTGTCCATGTCTGACATCCTCACCCGTCGGATGTCGTTCTAGAGAAGCCCAGCCTTACTCCAGGAGCCACAGTGACTCCTTCATGAAATCTCTGGATTCTCCCTAAGTCTCTGAAATTGACACAACCTGCACCCATGTGCTCAACCCAGTCATTTCTTATAAATCAGCTCTGCTCCCACCTGGGTTCCTTGTTCACCTGTAACAGAGCCAAAGAGAGATGGCATGATCATATAACCTAGTTACAGTGGAATGAAAATTGCCAAGTGCTGGGGAATAGGTATGGGGGCAAGGTGTCCTGCTTGCGCCCAAACAAACAGAGCATACATCCCTGAATTTCAAGGTCTCATACTCAACTCTCAACTCAACTAGGAAACAGAAACTACACAGATAATCAGGCCACAACAGAAAGTGTGTGTGAATAATGGAAACAAACAAAATATAGATTCTAGAAGCTCTGTCAATAATCGCCGGCTGGATTCCCACTTCACCATTTAACTATAAATCCATACTCACTAAGGATTGTATCACAGATCATAAATACCTGTTTATATCATGTCACCACATTCAGAATTGCCCCAGAAAATCATTAACTGGCAAAGAAAGTTTGCAGTTCGGAAGATAGCGGTAATGAAATGCTCCTCTCTCTACAATTCCTACTCACGGTTGAAAGAGCAGAAAGAAATCTCGAAATATATATATATTTTAGCATGCAATCATAAATATCTACCACCCTCCCAAAGACACGTTGCACGTGCTAATTTATACCAGGCTGCTAACTTTTTGTTTCATGCTATATTGATGGGCTTGACAGTTTTTCGAAGAGTTTATAACTGCAGCAGTGTTGATCTTATTTAAAGAGAATATTAAATCAAATCCCTTGTCATCGGCATAAAATCTCCCATAGCATCAACAAAAGGCGGCAGTTTTTATTGATTCCCTGATACAAAAGACGTATGAGGTGGACTGATGCTGCTCTGCGCCCCCCCCCAAAAAATCACAATTAAAGCCCCATGAAAACTATTAGTCATTGTAAAGGTCATCATTGACTTTTAATGGCATCCTAAAGGGAAACAATATGTTTCACTCGAACATCAAGGGCAGAAAGAATAAAATACTGTATTTCCAGGGTGGGTATAGCAAAGGGTATACTAAGAAGCCTTAAATAAATACTTGTTGTATCAAAAGGCAACCTAATAAAACATAATTCACACTGTTCAATTCACTGTCCACATTCATGATAAGGGAATTTCCAGGGGAACAGCTGATGAAAAATGTATGTGCACAACCAGATGTGCTCAGTCTTGCTGAATGAGCCAAAACAGGGACAGGATCTGCTTCGCGGCCAAGGGTTTTCACTCTTCCAGACCAGAGGAGGGACCACTGACAAACTGAGAAGGAGGAATGTGGGTGTGAGCTGCATTTGCCAAAAATGGGCAGGTCACTGCTCCCTTAGGACCTCAGCTCCCTCACCTGTAAGAGGACTGAGTCTGGCCTCTTTGACCCCTCTCGGATCAATGATAGCAAACAGACTTGCTCTTGCATGCTAACTCTTGACTAGTGGACTAACATCTCTCTAGGTCTCCGTTTGCTTCATCCTAAAAGGAGGGGAGTACTTTGTGGAGGGGGATTCGGAGTCAGCACTCAGGTGCAGTAGGCAAGAGGGACTTGGTGATGCAGTAACATGCTCCCCGGATGCTGGAGGGAGCATGGCAGCAGCTGAGCCAGCTCTTAGCCCAAAAATGCCAAAATTCTCTAACATTCACCTCGAGAACATCGTAAAGACAGCCTCATTTATCATCAATTGATTCATCCAAGAAAAATTCTTATGTCCTCAACCAAGGCTCCTACAAAGTTTAGACCTCAGCAGGGGTTGGCGATGGCACTTATCAGTAAAGGAGAAAAGTGCCATGAATAAAACCAGCAAGCCAACCATTTAAATTCCATCCTTGTTTGCTCACATTCTGGGGCCTTGGGAACTCTTCCAAAAATGTCCTATTCAGAAGGGAATATGTTATTTTCATCAACTATTTATTCAATAAGGAATTCCTAAGGACCTACTCAGTACAAAGAGCTGTATAAACCGGCATGAGGAAGCCATGGGGGGAGGGGTAGTATGCAGGAGGTAAGACCCTGGCCCTGGACTGAATCACCAGGCTTTGAAATCCAGCTACCCAGCTTCTGCACTTGCTAGTTGTGTGACCTTGGACAAGTTAATTAACCTCTCTGAGCCACAATATGTGAATCTGCAAGAAGAGTACAAGAGTATGTTCCCTCACTGGACTACTGCAAGTGATAGAAGAGGTAACCCTTGTGAAGTACTCATACCACACCTGTTTTAACCACATCCCATCTCTGCTCAGGCCACTCCTAGAAGCTCCACACTCACCTAGGCAGCGGCCCCCTCCTGATCATTTACAGGTTTCAAAGTTACTTCCAAGTCAGCACATCAGAACCCAATTTAAAATCTCCTCTCACACCTCACCACCACCAAAGCCCAAACAGACCAAAACCCAACTGCTCCTCAAAGTGCTCCCCACCTAAGTGAATGTCCTACCAACTGCCCATCTATTAGATGGCATCCTATGTAGCTGCTGTTTCTGAAGATCAAAAAATGGCAGAACATGGGCAATTTCATGAGTTCCAACCCAATGGTCCCAAGCCAGAAATCTAGATTTCCTCTTGGGCGTTGTTCGCTCCTTCAGTGCTGCTGGGTCAAGCCCTGCCAGTTGGGTCTCCTCAATGTATTTCCACTTAGCATTTCCATCTCCACCAGCACCATCCTGATTGAAATCCCCACCCTCTCACCTAGAGGGTTACAACACCCTTCAAACAGTCCCTCCACTCTCACTGCTACAACCACTCTGCCGTCTGTCTTGTACAATGCAGTTAGCATGACTTCACAAAACCCAAACCCGATTTTGCTAGCTTCCTGCTTAAAACACTTCAGTAGCTGTGTGGGGCTCATAAAACAAAGACCAGAAAGCTTCAGAGTTGTGCTTGGCCTTACATGTCACCTTCCCTACCTCCATGGCCTCATCACATCCCCCACCTGCTCTCTTGCACTCTAGACACAGTGACCTCCATCTGGTTTCTGAATGTGTCCAAGACCCTGTTCATGCTGTTCCCTCTGCCTGGAACCATCTTCCCATCCTATTCTGCCCTCACATCTCAGCACAAACATTGCTCCCTAATGGGCCAGCTTGATGGGAGTACGACCACTCAGTTGTACTTAGACCTGCTTACAAAGACCCCATATGCTTGATTTAATGTTCTGCTGTTGTTGTCACAAAAGTCTTAATTTGGAAGAAAAGACCCTGCATTTGCATATTGCACTGGACCATGCAGATTCTGTAACCAGTCCTGTCTTCAGGGAAGCCTTTATGGACTTTCCCAAATAATTCAAATGCCCCTTCGCAATCCCTCACAGGGCCATGGACCTATACGTCTGTGCCACCTGCCACAGCCAACATTTTTACGTTGACTTGAGTGACTGTGATGGTTTGTCTTCCCCACTGGAATATAAGTTCCACGAATCCAGGGTCCATGTCTGATTTTTGATTACCACTTCATCCCTGACACCTAGCATACAACAGGCAATCAGTAAGAGCCGGCTAAATAAGCGTTTTTATTATTCTCATTGTCATTACTGTTATTACCCTGTGCCATTAAGGCTAAGAGCCAGCAGGGAAGACTCAAGAGCTACACAACATGGTAATGGATAAGAACAGAACACGCCCACCGAGACGGGAGGCTGCGGGGGGCTGGCACAAGTGGTGGCTCAGAGCACGAGTGCATCTAGGGGGCGGAGGGCAGGAGAAAGTGGTCCCTCCAATAGAACGAAATGGGAACTAATGGAGGGCGGAACATTCTGGCACATGGGGCTTCACTACAGAGCAGTCAGTCAAAACTGGGGAAACCCTTGAACCCAGGATAGGGAGCTTACACTTTTCTGAACTAAGTGTAGAGGCAATAACAGCAGTGTTTTAAGAAATTAGGGCAGTTCCCTATGAAGCCTTAAAAAGTGTGAACATCATTACTCAAATAATTGCATAAAGATGATTGTCTAACTATGTACAGGGGGGGAAAAACAAAGTTTGAGCACAGTGCAACACTTTCTTCTTTCCTGGCACCATATGTTAAAATGTGCCTAATAGAAATATGCCTTCATATTATATACAAATGCACGTTAAGCACACTATACTTTTCAAAGTGCTTTCAAACACACCGCATATAAATGGCTCTCAGCCACCTTTGACGCACTCCTCGTCAATTGATCAAGTGTTTGGTCATCTCAGCTGACATCTTCCAGCTGGTACTGCCCTAGAAAGACGTTTCCCAGATGAAAGACACATATGTATTTCTCCAGAAGGCAGGAACGTCTCATCTGCAGCTCCCTGCATCAAAGACCGATACTGGAAAAGGTGTTTATTCTACTCAGGGCTGTGGTTGTTACTGCTTAAATTCACCAAGACAAAGGTGAATTTTTCGAAAAATAAAAAGAATGCCCTTTAACAAATGAATAATTCACAAATGCCCACATACTGGGTGCCTCTTTAGCTGAACCCAATTGAGCAAAAATGCTCTTATTGTGATGTACGATAAGACCCAAATGTTCAAAAACTGCACTTAACTCCTTACTCAGAAACATGTCCACTCCCCAAAACGGGTAGCTACTTAATTTCAACTCGAAGACAGGAGGAAAAATGGCATACCTCTGTTTACACACTCCCTATTGAGAATCAACAACAATACAGACATATTATGTTTTCCATCCGAGGCAGATCAAAGAGCACCACAGTCCTGTGAAGCCTCAGCAGTATTCTGCTCCACTCCCACCGTCTCCTCTACGAATTCTCGTCATTACGTCAATCTAACCCCTGCCACTTCAGGCCACTGTTTGTCAAGCTGAATGAAAAGCACATTAGCTGGCATTTAGTGTGATGGTGCTCCTTTCTCCAACCTGCCTCCTTTAAAGTAAAAGTTTGTAGAACCTACGAAATTTTCTTTACAGCTCATTTGAGATGCATAAACAATCCCAGAGACAGAAAAGAACAAAAATAAGAATTTGCTGTTTCAAGGAGCTGGGCTGCTTGAGGGAAGCATTGAATTCCGGACCCCCTGTGGATGGTTCCGAGATGCAGGCCACTCTGCCCCTTCACTCACCAGGCAAGCCCGAGGCTGCGCCGGCCTTCCCTTGCTCTCTGATTTCCTGTGTCTCCTGTCTCCTCGGAAGGGCTCTACCCCTCTTGACAATCCCAGAGGGGGAATGGTGCTCCCCCCCCACCCCGGTACACCCCTCCCCCCACAAACCCGGCAATACGCTTACTGCTCGCTCCATCTTACACGCTCCCTCCACTCGCTGGGATTTGGAGCAGAGACAGCCACAGGACATACCTCTGGCTAAAGTCACCATGAATTGAGAGGTGAGAACATATGCTGCACATGCACTCCCCGAAAGGGAATCCAGAGCTCAAACAGGTAGAGGCCAGAAGCAGTTTGGGGAAAATCATATTACATGTCAACCGAAGCTTGTACTGCCCTAAAATTTACCAAGTGATAGTCTGCCGGCAGGAGATGTGCTGTGATGGGGGGAAAGATGGGCCCCGAAAAGAGAGGCATTTTAAAAGCCTGAGACACCAAACAGAAAAAAACCTATGGGGTCCAAGAATCCCAACGTGCATTCTTTCCTTTAATCCCCATTGTCTAAATAAATCAACTGCGGTTAAGATAGGGGACTTCCGGCACACAGCAGAACATCCATGTCCCATACCCACAAGTGAGCATTGCAGCCTGTGACTTGAAAGGGACAGTCAGGACTTCTAAGTTGAACCACCTGTCACATCAAGGATTGGGGGTTAAAAAGGGAACTTCAATAGGCAAGTTACCTTGATCAGTCACCCAGAATCTTCTGGTGACGCTGTGCTGCATTAACAATACATTAAGGTACAGAGGAGTCCTCACAGAGACATGTTTAGTAATTATTATAGAATGGAAGAAAATCCATAATCCTACCAGAAACTTCAAAGATCCTTCCCATATTTGCAGAGGAATGTCTCCCCTTACCCAGGGCCATCGACAGTTTGAGAACGAGTCCAGATCTAAAGAGACATGAACAATTAACACAAAATAAAGTATATGAGATTTCTTGAGGTTTTTGGGAACCTACTAAGTTGCTTGATTGATCTAATCTTCAGGGCAAAGTACCATGACCTCCAATCATAAGATAATGCATCCTCAAAGATAACAGAGACATCTTAAAACCTCTGTATTAAAAACAAAAAAGTCCCAGTTGGGGGGATACAGACTCAAATCAGAGTCTATAGTCTTGTGCATGGGTGAGCTTTCTCGCATCAAATTAGTTATGTCTTTGATATTCATACCTCTCCCTCCCTCTCATTCTGAACATCTGAACTACAAAAAAATGCCACACACAGAGGTTCATTAAGTAAGAATTGATGGTACCAGAGGTCACACAAGGTCTCTGGCTTCCAGGAAAGCAGCCTGTCTAGAATCAATGACCTCAAAAGCCCCTCCCGTCACAACATCAGCGGTCCAGCCCCTCAGGATCCGGACCCCCCGGCACAGCCCCAGTCACCCACCAACACCCAAGCCCAGTTCTCCTTGTGACTCTTGCTAGCTACCAGGCCAAATGCACTGCCAACTCAGGTGCCTAAAAATGTCTACTCTTCCTGGCTTGATCCAGATGTCCTATCCGTCCCTGCCATTAACTGTCTCACACTATAACACATGTTCACCTAAAGGTTTCTAGAGTCTTGTGTGAAGTAGGGAGTGAGGCATTTTCAATGAACACAAGCATACCTACTTCTTTCTGGCCAGTGAATTCCTTCAGGGAACCACGCAGAGGAACAACTCCACCTTCTCCAAGCCCCTAAATGGGGTAAGCCTCCGTATTTTTGCACTAAAAAGGATCCCTGGTTCATGTTACAGATGAGAAAACTGAGGTCCACAGAAGCTGCATAACCTGACCCTTGGCCTCGCAGAAAACCCGTCGCTAAACCAGCACTGGAAAAAGGTAGGTTCCCTGACTACTGAGAGCTCCTGAAGAACACGTGCCAACAGCATGAGTAAAATAGTAGTTGAAGCAGAAAGGAGTTTGTCTCACACTGGAGTGGGTTGCTTACCACACAAGGCCAGCCTTCACCACCTGTCGGCCAACTACACTTCCCCAGCATCCCTGCCTGTGGCTCGTGAGAATCTCCACCAACCCCTCAGAAAACACTGCTCACGTGCGGGGACGCTGCCATCCTGCACAGAGAAATCGGCATCCTCAACCTTCAGCAGTAACCGAAGAAACTCAGACTGGCCGTTACAAAGAACTAGCATTTTGTTAAGCCATCCATCCTCCCAGTTGCAAAAGTGGGCTTCTGCCTGCTCCAATTCTATGAACCACCTCTCCCCCAGACACACATGCACCAACAGGGAGCCCTCTCTGAGCAAGCCCCCGTGGCCCCAGTCCTCGGGAACAAGGGCACACACATCCTGGGGCTTTGAACGCGAGGAGACAGGAAAGTAGAAAGGAGGAATCCTCAGTAGAGGCTGGGAGGAAAATCGAACCCTTGAAAATTGCAAAGCAAAAGATGCCAAGAGAGATTCTTCACTGTCACAGCTGCTTACCATAGAAATCTCTCCTCATTTGGGGATGACATCGGCAGACCTGATTTTTTGTCACCAGTCATTCTGCACTTGCTTTAATTATGCAGCACACCAACAGAAATTTTCTTTCTGATCACATAAATCACACCGCTGTGACACGGGGCTCAATAGGCACGGCTGGAACAATGTGCTGAGAGCTATCGGCTCCATCGCTCAAGCCCACAAGGTGTATCATTTAGCCAAGAGTGATAATTAGACGCAGAATATACTGAAAACTGTCAATAGGCATGTCAATAGGAGAACTCTTAGCATCTAACACCCAGCGAATCAATGGTGTTTTTCAGCTATAAAATCAAGAAAATGATAGCTTTCAAATGAATGGTGGAAAGGAAACAGGAGCCTCCTTGGGGAGGAATAAAACAGCTCAATTTTCCCTTACTGAGTGCCTCTCCAACTACCTCACTCAATGGAAAAGGTCACAGAACATTACAGCAAAAGATCTCTGAAACAAGATGTACAACAGCGCTGGGACATGACATGCTGCCTGGGCACCCCACAAAGGCCTCGCTATCTTTGCCCTGACAGGAGCGGCAAGAGGGTCAGTAGATGGCAGACCAGAACCGGACGGGGAGGCCGAGCCAGGGGGAAGCAGCCCTGGGACCAAGCTGCAGGGGAAAGGGGGATGCCTACTCACACCGAAGGGAGACTGTGTGCAGGGCCAGAGGTGGGGAGGGTGTCTCGGCCCAAGCGCAGAGGAAGTGGGCACTTGAATGGGGTGCTGCTGAAAAGATAAGCTCTTAGCAACACTCAATTACATTTCACAATCAACACAAATATTAACACACAATACTTCCACGCTTCTCGCTATGTGCCACTCACTGCTCTAAGGAGGCCCCATGTATGAAAACATTTGATCCTCACAAGAGCTCAACGAGATAGGTAGCATTATCAATGCCAATTTACAGGTAAGGAAACTGAGGCACAGAGAGGTTAAGTAACTTGCCCACAGGCACACAGCTAGTAAGTGGCAGAGCCAAAATCTGCACCCAAGGAAGCTGCACTCTCACAGATCATGCTACGCTGTCTCTCGTGATGGCCAGGGAAGCACCCAGTTATACCTGCCTTTTCTCTTTTAACAAAAGTAGGTGGTAGGTAGAATGGATGAAAGGTGGAATGGTATTACATGTCCCTGGGCAAGTCTCCGTTTCTTTCTATGGCTGGGGTGGGGGTAGGGGGGGCATGAACATGAGTCCTATGGAGTATGTTACTGTATACTCAGCTCACTATGTGATCTTATGCTCTCATCTTCATTTTACAGATAAGTAAATCAAGTCTTGGAGATCACACAGCCTACAGGGCTGGATTAGAACCCAATGGGTCTCAGGTTGTACTCTCAATAACCACACTAAAACGAAGGCTGCAAGGAGGCTTGATGCATAGAGTGCTGGGAACCCTGACTAGTACACTTGATTAGTCCTCAATACATAATGGGGGGGGAGGGCAGGGGTAGGAAGGAGAGAAGGGAAACTAGAAGGCAGAAGCAAAAGGAGCTATGGAAAATATACACATTAAGGTACCCATTTAAACACATTGCAAATAACTTCAGCAATTAACAAATGAAGAAAATATACATAGTTGTTGAGTTCAATCTAATACACCATTTATTTAACTAACTATTGGTACTCCCTTTAGGGGCTCTTTATGTATTAAATTGGTGGGGTTTTTTTTTTAAATAATCAAAAAGACAGTAAGTCTAATTTCAAGTAACATTTATTAAACACTTACTATGTGCCAGGTTCTGGGCTTGGTTCTCTTATTTAATGGTGTTTAATATTCTTTGTTCTTAAAGCTATAATTTATATAAAACAACAACACCTTTTTGGTGGGATAAAGGAACTCTACCAAAGACACTGCCTTCAGTAAAATAAACCAACTGCCAGACCAAGGACAGAAATGGCAGCCTTATAATTAACTAATCATTAATGGACATTAGCCAGATGACATTTGCAGTGACTTATCCAGTGAGGTATGTGGCTATGTGCATACATAATCAAATATTTCACAACACTCAAAGCTTCATGCTAGGGCTGCCTTCCCTACTGAAGCTTCCTTCCCTCTCGTGTTTGTTTTTCTAGGTAGCAGGAGTCTACAAGCTTTGGTCCCTGCCAGGGCAAGAAGGAGATCCAGAACACAACTGATCAGGAGGCCAGCATCCTAACGGAGCACACAGCAACCTCTTAACAACCAATCGTGTTGGACCCAGATCAACCATCATCCTCTCTCACCAGTCACAACAGCTCTCCAACTGCTTTCCTCCCTGCTTTTCCTCTTGCCTTCCTAGAGTTCAAGACCTAAGATAGACCATGTTATTCCTCTATACAAAACCATCCAGTGCTTTCCATCTTAGCCAGAGCAAATGCCCAAGTGTCACTGGGACTTCAAAGGGCCCCCATGTGAAAACCACTCTGGTCCACAGGCCCACTAGGTGCTCCCCTGGCTCATTAACCACACTCCTATTCAGGGCTTCAGATTTGCTGTTCCCTCTGCCTGGAGGGCTCTTCCCTGAATGCTCCCATGACAGGCTTTTTCTCATTCTTCTGTTCTCAGTACAAACATATCCATCACCAGAGAGTTCCTACCTGAACATGCAACCTTAAGGAAAGGAGACACACAGACGCCCTCACTCGCTCTTGATTGCACTGAACTGTCTGCAGAATACCTATCACGAGTTGTTTCTTATTTAGTTTCCGCAGCCTCTGATTACAAAGTAAGCTTCAGGAGGTGGCAACTTTCTTTTACTGATGCTGAACTACAGCACCCAGACATGTGCCTCTTGCACAACAGCTTCTCAATCCACAGTTAATGAGTCTGAATGAATGAATGAATGAATGAATGAATCCCTATGTGCAATGAAAAAATAAAACTAAAAATCAATAATAAAATTAGTCACAGGTTGATCCACTTCATTCCAAGCATCTTCATGAGCACAGTTAGAGGTCCCCCCAATAAGCATGAAGGTCATTCCTATTAGAAAAACAGAGTAAGGTAAGACAAGGATTCAGCTGAAAAGCCATCCTCAGGGGAGGGGGGCTGCGTACACAAAATATCCCTAATCACCAAAACAAAACAAAAAACAAAAACAAAAACAAAAACAAAAACAAAAAACAGTGAAGAGAATAGCAGAAGCACATCCTTATTGCTAGCCCCATTTCCAGCATTACAGACAAATCTAAGAAAGCTCTTGGTGGGAGTTCCTGTCCCGATAACAATGAAGTAACTCGTATCAGACTAACTCTCCAACAGATAAACATTTTAAACTCTGAGAAAAATATAAGCAACAACTAATTGAAGGCACTGGAGAGGTACCAAAGCAGGCAGGAAATAGAGGAAATTCAATGACCTTTATAAAAGAAGGGACCCACATTAGGTAATGTCTCTGTTTAAATGGCTTCTCCTTTGTGGCCACTTCATAGTCTATACTGCACATAGCAGCCAGATCCCAAAAAGAAAGCTCTGAATTCACTGGCTTACACAGCCAGAGGTCAGAGTCATCGAAGTAGTTGAGAGTTGTGAAGGGGGATCCCAGAACAGAGGGAATGACAGAGGTAGTAAATCTGTATACACTGTCTCACAGATCCTTAGCTTACTCCTCAAATAGAGATGCACAGACGAACTCCAAGTAGCTTGGCAGAATCTAACAGATAAAAGGCTCAAAAAAACCCACTACATAGTTCATAAGGTGCCATCATGGGGAGTCAGAGTTTGCAGGTTATATTTGACAAGGTAAAGGAGCATGGTAAGAACCCTAAGTTTTATATCAAAACTCCTAAAGAAAGATACCTTAAAAATACAGACTGTGCCTCAGGATTATGATTTTGCACTAAGACCAATAGCAAAATTAAAACAGAGCTGCCCTAATAAGTTTTACAAATAAGGCTCCCCAAGGCCAAGGTTATCAGCCAGCAATTTAACTGTAAAACTCAATCTAGAACAAAAGTCAGCAATTTTCAAAGGAAGATAACAGAATCCAGAATGCAATGTATTAACACAATGTCCTGTATACAAAGAAAATACTAGATATGTAAAAATATTACTTACAGTCAAGAAAACTCAAGCAAGAGAAACTGACCATGAGATAACCCAAATGTTTGAATAAAGACTTCAAATAAGCTATTATAAATATTTTCAAGGCGTTCAAGGAGTGTCAGAATGAATAAACAAATGGTGGGATCTCAATATAAATTTTGAACTACAAAAAGAACCAAATGAAATTCTATAACAAAAGTAAAACATCTAAAATGAAAAACTCACTGAACGCTATTAACAGCAGACAGAAATATTAAGGGAAGGGTGGGGAAGGACTGTTCAACTTGAATAGAGATCAATAATATTTGGAGATCAGTAATATTTATTCAATATGAAGAATAGAAAGAAAAAAAGGTTAAAACAAATGGTCAGAGTCTCAAATAGAACAATACCAAGTGGTCTAATACATGTGTAATTGGAGCCCCAGAAGACAAGAAGAGAGAATGAGGTAAAAAACAGTATTCAAACAAATAATGGACAAATATTCCCCAAATTTAGGGGACAACAATAGCAAAGTGATCAAAAAGGCTTCATAATCTTGAAACTGGATAAACACAAAGGAAACCTTATCAATGCTCTGATAACAAGAAAATCTTGAAAATATCCAAAGAACAAAGACACATTAAGTTCAGGGAACAAAACAAGTGATGGCTGGCCTGTTAGAAACAATGGCTGTGAAAAAAAAAAAAAAAAAAGAAAGAAACAATGGCTGTGAGAAGTCAAATGAAAAATATCTTCAAAACACTGAGAAAATAAACTCTATCAATCCAGAATTCCTTATGCCACAAAACTATCTTTCAAAAATGAAGACATACTATAGGTTTTTACTGACAAATGAACACAGAATTCATCACCAGCTGACATTTACTATACTAAATTATGCTTCTATTAACACTTATCAGAAGTGTTTCCACATGGAAACTTGTATCTACAGGAAGAATGAAGAGTATCTAAAGTGGTAAATACTTACACTATAATTTATATAAAAATTATTTTTGTCCTTATCTGTTTTTTTAATTTTTTTAAAGATTTTATTTATTTATTTGAGAGAGAGAGAGCACAAACAGGTGGTGCAGCAAGCAGAGAGAGAGGGAGAAGCACGCTCCCCGTGGAGCAGAGAGCCTGATGCGGGGCTCTACCCCAGGACACCGAAATCATGACCTGAGCAGAAAGCATATGTTTAACCAACTGAACCACCCAGTGCCCCTGTCTTAATCTCTTTAAATGTAAGCTGACGGTTTAATACAAAAATTACAACAATGTATCACAGAGTTCATTCTATAGATGCAAAATGTATGACAAAATGGCACAAAAAATGTGGGGAAAGTAGAATGAAATCAAAGTGTTGCAAAGTTGTTACATTTATTTGAAGTTGTACAATGTTAACTCGAATAGACTGTAGGAATATAAAGCAAAATTGAGAATGCAAATTTTAATTTCTAGAGGAAACACAAAAATAATAGTTTAAAAGTTTTAAGATGAATTAAAATAAGATACTAGGAAGTATTCCATTTATCTAAAAAAAGGCGAATAAAAGAACAAAAGAAGTAAAAGCAGATAAAATATTTTACAAAATGGTACACTGAAGCCCAAACTTACCAATAATTTTATAAAATGTAATAGCTAAACTTATGAATAATTATATGAAATGTAATAGCTAAAAACTATGATTAAAAGGAAAACATCACAGGGCACCTGGGTGGCTCAATCTGTTAAGCATCTGCCTTAGGCTCAGGTCATGATCCCAGGGTCCTGCAATCGAACCCCACATTGGGCTCCCTGCTCCGTGGGGAGCCTACTTCTCCCTCTCCCTCTCCCTGCTGCTACCCCTGCTTGTGCTCTCTGTCAAATAAATAGGTAAAATCTTTAAAAAAAAAAAAAAAAAAAAAAAAAAAAACGAAAAGATTACTGAACTGAATAAAAAATTAAGGCTCAACTGAATGCTATCTACAAGAATGCCTTTCTAATACAAATACACAATAGGTTAGAAGTAAAAGTTTGAAAAAATATATACTGTGGAAAATGTAAGCATTAAAAAAAGGTCGTATGGCTACGTTAAGATCAGATAAAGTCAACTTTATACGACGGTCAAAAGAGATTTAAAGAGAGAGATTTCAGCCACTTTGGAAAACAGTATGGAGGTTCCTCAAAAAGTTAAAATTAGAGCTACCATATGACCCAGCAATTGCACTACTGGGTGTTTACCCCCCGAAGATACAGATATAGTGAAAAGAAGGGGCACATGCATCCCAATATTCATAGCAGCAATGTCCACAATAGCCAACCTGTGGAAGGAGCCAAGATGCCCTTCAACAGAGGAATGGATGAAGAAGATATGGTCCATATATACAATGGAATAAACAGAATATTACTCAGCCATCAGAAAGGATGAATACCCATCATTTGCATAGACATGGATGGAACTGGAAGGGATTATGATAAGTGAAGTAAGTCGAGCAGAGAAAGACAATTATCATATGGTTTCACTTATATGTGGAACATAAGGAATAGCATGGAGAACATTAAGAAAAGGAAGGCGAAGATGAAGGGGGGGAATCAGAGGGAGAGAAAAACCATGAGAGACTATGGACTCTGGGAAACAAACTGAGGGTTTCAGAGGGGAGAGGGGTAGGGAGGATGGATTAGCCCAGTGATGGGTATTAAGGAGGGCACTTATTGCGAGGAGCATGGGGTGTTATATACAAATAACGAATCACAAACAATGAATCGTGGAACACTACTTCAAAAACTAATTAAGTACTGTATGGTAACTAACATAACACAATAAAAATAAATTAAAAAAATAAAGAGAGATATTTCAAAAAGATTAAATGGTCAGAGCATCAGGAAGACATTTAGATCATAAATGTGTGTACACATAAATACAAAGCTTCAAAATAGAGGACACACAAACTAGAAAAATCTAAAAGAACAAACTGATATACTCACAATCACGGTTACAAAATTAACACTCATCTCTCAGTAACTGATGCAACCACTTGACAAAAGAAAATCCAGTAAGGATACAGATTTGAACACACTTACTAAACAAATGGTCTGATTAATATCTATAGAACACTATACTAAATAAGCATAGAATACACGTTATTTTCAGGTACACCAGATATATTCATAAAGATACACCATATGCTGTGCCATAAAATAAGTCTCAATAAATTATTCTCTAGAAGCAACATAATTAAGCTGGAATTCAATAAAAAACAAGATATCTGGAAAATCCAAAATACTTGAAAATTAAACAACACACTTCTAAAAAACCATGGATGAAAGAAGCAATTATAAGGAAAATTTGAAAATATTTTGAATGGCTTATTAATATGTAACAAAGCATAATATAATGAATGCAGCTGAAGTGGTGCTTAAGAATATTTATAGTTTGAAATGCTTATATTAGAATATAAAATGTTTAAAATCATGATCTAAGTTTCTGTATTAATAACCTAGAAAAAAATAGCAAAGTAAGCGAATAAAATTAAAAAGCAGATTAGCAAAAGAGAAACAAAATCCAAAACCTAATTCTTCTAAAACATCAATTGATAAACCCAGGAAAAACCTTCATGACTTTGAGTTAAGCAATGATTTCTTATATAGGACACCAAAAGCAACATCCATAAGAGCAAAAATTTAATAAACTGGACTTCATCAATATTAAAATTTTTCTATGTCAGAATATATCCTTGCAAAAAAATGAAAACACAAGACACCACCTGGGAGACAATATTTGCAAATTCTATATATCTGTTATAAAAACTGTATCCACAATAAGTAAGGAAGACTTACAACTCAATAAAAAGACAACACAATTTAAAAATGGGCAAAGGATCTGAATAGCTATTTCTCCAAAGAAGATACACGAATGGCCAATAAGTATATAAAAAATACTTTACATCAGCAGTTATTAGGGAAATGCAAATTAAACCACAATGAGAAACACAAATGCTCACTAAAATGGCTAAAGTCAAAAAGACAGACAGTGACAAACGTTGGAAGGATGTGGAAAAATTGCAGCTCTCATACACTGATACTGGTAATTGAAAATGGTGCAGCCATTTTAGAAAACAGTCTGGCAGTTTCTTAAAAAGTTAAACATAAATTTACCATACAACCAGGCAATTCTACTCCTAGGTATCTACCACTCAAGTGAATTAAATCATATGTCCATACAAAGACTTGTACATAAATATTTACAGCATCACTATTCATAATGGCCCCAAACAGGAAACAACCCAAATATCCATCAACTGATAAAACTAAATGGTGTCTATCCATGCAATGAAACACTACTGAGCAATAAAAAAGAACAGAGTACTGATACATGCCATGCATAGATGAATCCTAAAAATATTCTAAATGAAAGAAGCCAGACACAAAAGACTGAATATTATACGATTCCATCTGTATGAAATGTCTAGAAAAAGCAAATCAATAGAAACAGAAACTAGTTTATTTGTATTTAGAGCAGGAGGTTGGAAGAGGTAGTGATTATAAATGACTACGAGGAATTTTTTAAAAGGTGACAAGAGCATTCCAGTTCCAAGACTGGATTGTGGTGATGGAATATTAATGCAAAAATCCCTGAACTGTACACTTAAAATGGGTAATTTTAATGGGATGCAAATTATACTTCAATAAAGCTGCTAAAAAAATCCATAAACTACCAGCAAGACTGATCAAGAATACGAGAAAAAAGAACTCAGAGATGAAAATGGGCTATCCCTGAAGAGTCTACAGACATCAAAAGAAAATATTATGAATAACTCTATGACAAAAAATTCAACAATTTAGTTGGAACTGTACAAATTCCTCGGAAAAAAAAAAACAGCTTAATGAAAATGACACAAGAAGAAATAGAAAATCTCAATAGCCTTCTATTTAAATAAATAAATTTATAATAATGTTTATTAACCAAAAACTATAAACAACCATCAAAAAGAAAATAAAGTATTATATATTCATACAATGGAAGAGACTTCTCATATTTACGACATGGGTAAAACTCAAACACTGTATTGAAAAACGGACACAAAAGGAGTACATACTATGTGATCCCATTTATATGAAGTCCATAAACAGGACAGTGGTCACCTATCGAGGGTATCAGGATTATCTCTCTGTAAAGGAGCAAAAGGTAAGTCTGAAATGATGGAAATGCCCTATATCTTGATTAAGGTGTTGTTACACAGTATACACATTTATTTAAATCATTGAACAGTACATATAAAATCTGTGCATTTCATCTCACACAAATTTTTTCTTCAACATTAAAAGAAAAGCTAAAATAATAAAATAAAATTTGCTTATTTTTTTAATAAGAAAATCTAGTTGGGTAGATTATTAGTTAAGATTAGCTCAATTAAACTGTGTTAACAAACAGCCCCCAAATATTAGTGCCTTAAGTAATTAGTGCCTGCTGGCCAAATGCAGCCTACTACCTATTTTTGAAAATAAAGCTTTACTGGAAGATAGTCATCCCCATTTGTTCACATATTTTCTATGTGTAACAGATTTGAGTCATTTTTGACACAGACCATATGGCCTGCAAACTAAAAGCCCAAAATATTTTCTACCTGGCCCTTTACAAAGCTTGCTTTTTTGATGCCTGGCTTTACACCATGAAGGCTTTTATCGCTCATGTTCCGTGTTAATCAGGAGTCACCTGGGTGTTCTGCTCTATAGCATCCTCGCTGTGGGAGCTGGCTGATGAAGCTGACTCTACCTGAAATGATGCTGGTCACTATGACAGGGAAATGAGCAAGCTCTGAAGGACCTTATACTAGCAATTAAATGATCTGCTTCCAAAGTAACACATCACTTTTTCTTACAACTCCTGAGCCAGCATTGTTCACATGACCCATCCACACAAGGGGACCAGAAAATACAGTCCTACCATTTGTTTATACATGTGCCTGGAAGTGGAAGAGAACTGGGATATTTGCCAAAGAGCACTAATGACTACCACAGTTAAACTGAGAATCAATCAGTCCAGATGTTTATTTGCAACAAACATATATAACCCCGCTGAAATACTGCCCTACTGGGTAGAAGTCCTAATCATAAAAATTCCGAAAGTGGCCCTGACCATTCCCTTTGGCTCCCATCCAACTGGTCAGAGCACCCCAGCACAGCCTGCTACCCTCCAGATGGATCTAAACTGCAAATCCGCCTAATCAGCACCTTCACATTTAGCATCCTTCAAGACAGGGTCCCTGTCCAAAAAAAAGTCAAGACTCTGTAACCTAGACTCAGCCAAACCTGAGACCCTCAGCCTCACCTCTTGTCTGCCACCAAGTCAATTGTGTCATGCTAGAATACAGCTTACTTTTGCCCAGGCATACCGTAACATCCATGTGTCTGGATTCCCACCCCGTACTTTTGCTCCTGTGGTTTCTGTGGTATAGAATACCCACTCTTGTTGCTCTCACCCTGTAACGCTCAACACAGTCATTATCTTGTCCACAGCACTTTCCGTGACCACAGTCAGAAAGAACTATGCTACTATTGCATCAGACCCAAAGTACCCAACTACCCAAACTGCTGATACTGCACCAGACCCAAAGTATCCCATCACAGGACTCACCACCATTGAGTTAAATGACAGCTAACTTAGCTAGTACTCCAAGGACCCTGGAATCATGACCTGAGCTGAAGGCTGATGCTTAACCAACTGAGCCATCCAGGTACCCCCACCCCCAAGGTTTATTCTTACCCACTCTGCTATCCTGCATCTCAACACTGAGAGCAGATAGGTCTGTGAGAGTGCAAGGAGCACAGTGGCAAAAAAATAAAATAAAATAAAAAACCAGCATCTCATTCCTCTGTATCCCCAGGGCCTGGATCATGGCTATTCAGGCAATAGTAGCTGCTTAATCAGGATTTGCTCAGATGAAATAAATGAGACCCATGATTCCCCGACCCAATCTTTCTGCTAAATAAAGTCCTCTTGAGTAGTGACATTTAGGAAGTGGACAGATAATTACCATATATACCTTTTCCTGGATCCCAGCCCTCCCTCTAGGGCCACTGGCCAACTCTAAAACAGAGAGGCAGGAAGGGCCCAAATTAAAGATCATTAGAAAATGAGCTAGCTACTCTAAGTTGGGACAAGCATCTATCCAATCATTCAGGAACGTTTACAGAGTCCTGACTCCTTGGAAACGTGAGAATTTGACTCCTCTGTGCAGAAAACAGCACAAAGCTTTCCTAAAAGTTTTTCTTCCTCACATAATTATGCTTTAAATTGTTAATAGCTATAATTATGGAAGATGGCATTGTTGTGCTTGTAATTTTTCCTATTCCCATTGGTATTTATTGATGATAAATGGCTTTATTAAAAAATAATGATAATTACCTTGTTTGGTTGTATATCAATATAGTTTCACTTTTTCTTTATTACCACTTATGGAATTTTATGGATTGCCAACATTTAGTTCTTTTATTGGTTTATTTTCTCTTGATGGTATAAACAGGGGGTGGAATTAACAATAATTTTATTCATTTCCTGATCCCCTCCCAATCGGCCCCAGCTCTGTTAAGAAAGCAATGTAGTACACCGTTCACATGGGGCTACAGGAAGTTATAATTTTTACTGCTATGTAATTCTAACAATTAGCTTCATACCCCAAAATTCTCATCTATGAACCAGTGCCTCACCAAACGGTAGAGAGTGAAAGGCTCTTCCCCCACCTTGCACCCCACAGAATCAGCACCAACAGCTCAAAACTAAACCCCTTTTGCGAGGAGCAAGGTTTAAAATCTAAATTAACTACAAGAATATCATAAAGGCAAACAGCTGGTCTCAGTGTTCCCCAGAAGAAAACCCATTTGGTTTACTAAATATCCTGGAGAACCAGAGCAGCAAAAGCCGCCTTCCCCACAGACAATGTCAGACAATGTCACGGTTCTTGAATGGTTCCCTTCAAAACAAACTCCTCCTGGACCTCGTCTGAGTTCTCTTTGGAGTCCTCAGCCCCAAGAAGGCTAAGACGACTACATACCCCTTTGTTTATCTGTGATCCTCCGCTGGGGAACAGCCCAGCTCATATTCTCTGCAAAACATAAACCAAATCAAATCAATGACCCAAATGTAAGCAGTCCATGACTCTTTGCAAACAGAGCATTTGGCAGTGTTTTCATAAGGAAGTCATGTCTGAGTCTTTAGTGTCAAGAAGAGGAACAGTATGAGCCCTCAAGGTACTTGACGTGTTAGTCTGACTGTGTTAGCAGGGAGAGCAGTGCAAGCGAAAGAATGTCATGTTTGGAATCAGACCCCATCCGTCCATCCAACCTTGGTCCACGTTCTTAACTTCTTTCCACCTCTCCTTTCTGCAAAAATGATTTCAGCAACACCTGCAACTCAGAATTGTGAGGATGAAATGCGTTAAACATCTGGCACGTATGTATTAAATATATATTAGCTCTTTTCCCTTCTTCTAGCCCGGTGGTTCTCACAGAGGCAATATTGCCCCCCTACCCTGCCCAGAGACATGTAGCAATGTCTGGAGGCATTTTTTTTTTTTTTTGTGATCACAACTTGAAGAGGGCCACGCTACTGGCACCTCGAGGGCAAAGACCAGAGATGCTGTTGACCATCCTACAATGCACAGGACGGCTCCCACAACAAGAATTATCCAGCCCAAAACGTTAATAGTGCCAAGATTGAGAAATGTTGGTCTAGACCAGTGTGAAAGAATTATTTCATTATGGTTGTTTATTTTCCATAGAAGTCTCTTTAAATGAGCAAAGATGTACTGAGAACTTACCATGTGCAAAGCTCTATGCTAGGCACATCATTAACTATCTCATACATTTGGTTGCCTGCCATTCGCCCAAAGCAACTCCCACCATCAAATATTGTCCAACTCTATGAGCATCAAGCTTTGGCTTCCCCTTTCTTCTTGCTACTGCTCTCAGCGGCCCTGAAGTCAGACATGCTGTGTGTCAGAGCAAAGACCTGTATTAATCAACAATTCCAAATATAGCAACAGCAGTTTGAAAATCAAAGAATGGGCCTTGGGGACATCAATATTTGCATGTTCATAATAAATACTTAACTACACATCTGTGCAACGTTCAATACAGTTGGAGGAGAAGAAGAACATGTATGTTGATTTTTGTCAACTTCCACAACTCAAGCATCTGATGTGCTAAAGAAATGTAAAATGGAATAGTCATAAAAATAATTTTAAATACATTTATAATAAGCACTTATGAATTGGAGACATGCTTGATTTACTCTGAGGTTTTTCTAACCAATTAGCCTATACCTTCCCCTTGGGTCAGTGGTGTAATTTTCAATCTATGTATTAAACATCCACTGCTTTCCTATCTGATACTCACCTCGACAACTCAGAACGACCCTAGCTTTAACATTCGAGGCTCAGTTTCATGTTTTTATCCTTCTCTTTATATCTTGTGCATTTGGATGAGCGTACCCCTCTGTGTTGCAAAAACCCCTGGTTACCATTTATCATGGGTTTACAACCTGCCAGGCTCTGCTCTAAGTGCTCCATAGTGATAGTCTCATTGCACTGTCCCAGAACCCCTACAGAGGCAGATGGTATCCCCCCATTTTACAGGGGAAAAAATGGAGGCCTACAGAGGTTAAGTAACTTGGCCAAGCCACACGGCTATGAAACGTTCAATGTTCACACTGTGTCTGGTTCCAAAATCCATGTTCTTCTCCACTACACTGTATTAGGAGGAAAGAAACCTCCACCTGGTGAGTGTTCTTTGTAAAGAGGTAAGCAGTGGGCACACCCTTTGACCCAACAAATCTACCTCAAAGAAACTGTTGTCCATAAACACTAGCTCATTTGCGGAAATATATATATGTATTTTTGCTTCTGCATAATTTGCCACTGCATAATTTGAAAAGCAGAAAAGAGTAAATGGCCTAAATGAGGGCGTAGACCCATGCTATGGAATGGGGGGATTCCACACAAAGTAGGGGGAACAAGGAGAAGAGGGCTTTGCTGACCCTTTATTCTTCTTTAACAGAATCCTGACTTTACTCTGAGTGGGTGACAATTCACCCAGCTGAACTATTGCTTTCCTCAGCCTGCCCAGCCAGGGATGGTTGCTTGGTGCTAAATGTTTAACAACCAGCTCAACTGTTAACACCGATTTCTACGGCATAAGTTTTTTCATTCTGGCCAACTTCAAGCTACCAAGTTGAGGTTAATTGGCTCACAGAAAAATTCCTGAGAATGTAACAACTGGTTCTCACAATCAAGGATGAGCCAGTTCTGGCCTAGAACTGGCTAGCAGTGAGATATACACAAATTTGTCCCTCCTTACAAGTGGAACAGATAACAAGTATGGGCTCTTTCTTTTCTTCTCCCTTCTTCCTCCTTCCTGCTGTAAATTTGGATGATAGGACTAGAACTCCAACAGCTACTCTGAACCATGAAGCAACTTAAAAAATGATGGCAGTACAGCAAGACAGAAGGTGCAGAAAGAAAGGAGAAAACTTATCCCTGTTAATATCATGAAGCTAACCTAAGAACTCTGGACCACCTACCTCTCGGCTTCTCTCATTGGAAAGAAAATAAAATTCCTATCTCAAGCCACTGTTATTTTGATTTTCTGTTACATGCTATCCAACAAATATAGAAATCTTCAGTCTTTGCTTTCATATCTCTATTCCTTATACATTTTATAATAAAAATGTTTTATTCCAGTATTATTTTCAAATAAAAAGGCAAAAAAAATTTTTAATGAGTCAAATACTTAACAAGTATTTCCAAGTTGCCAACTCTTCCAACAGTATCCATGGATCACAGTGGGGGGAAAAAAGGAGACCAAGGGAAATCACAGGCCTGGCACACAAATCAACAATGTGGGCATGTCCTGGAAATGAAAGGGATAGACTGGAATCCAACCAAGTTCACAAACTGCCAAAAAAGATTTCTGGCCAAATAAGATTCAAAGGCCTCCTGAGATAAGCCTTGGGTGAAACACAGAACAGGTGATGGGGAAAGCACAGGATGTCCTGCCAGGCTCACGTCTCCAATCCAGGAAACTCCCGTGAAACCTGCCGACTAGAGAACGAGAACAGCAAGACTGCATCTCCTGCTCAAACCACAGGGGCTCCACAATTAAGATGTCCCAATGAAGGGGACCCCAGAGACTGGAGCAAGGAAGTAGAAGACAAAATATCAAGCCAAACATGGAAAGGAGCAAAACAATATGGGAGCCACTTGAGTCTCTAGTAGTTTCACAAAGAGGGCTGCAGACAGCAATGTGGTGGTTAGGAAAGATCCTGGGGAGAGCACAGACCAATCTATTAGGGTCCTTGTGGTCACATTCCTTAGATGGTCACAAAGATTACACTGAGAGTGACACGGTGCAAATCAATCATTGTGTGATTATTCTGCCTTGTCTTATACAAAACAACTGCCAAGTCCACTTAGGATGCATCTCTGTAGACCACATCAAGTCACTAGGCTCTACATGCATCCTGTGTGCCCAAGAGCAGGGTGTGCGCCGTGGAAGACATACTAAGCATGGGTTCCTGTTCTTGAAGACACTGACATCTAAAAGAAAAGTGAATTGTACACAGACAAAGATATCTAGAGAACCTCTATCTATGTTCACGCATAAGGTGTATACACAAACCTCACTCGTTAAAAATTCAGAGAAGATACATACCCAGAAGTAGGATTGCTTGATCATTTGGTAGTTCTATTTTTAATTTTTTAAGGAACTTTCATACTGTTTTCCAGAGTGGCTACACCAATTCATATTCCTACCAACAGTGCACAGGGGTTCCCTTTTCTCCACATCCTCACTAACATGTTATTGCTTGTCTTTTGGATAATAGCCATTCTGACAGGTGTGGGGTAGATAGCTCATTGTGGTTTTGATTTGCATGATTTGATGATTAGTAATGTTGAATACCTATGTCAATTATACCTCAATAAAGCTGGGATTTTTTTTTTTTTTAATATCAGAGAAGTAAAAGCAAAGAGGAATGGAAATATCACACAGAGAATACAGGTCAGAAAGACATAGGTCTTCAGCCAGGCTCTAAAGGATATCATTTCAGCCAGAAAAAAAGATTAGAAAGAAGGTATTGTATAATGGAAAAGAGCAAACAATGTGTGCTAAACAAATATATACGCAATGAATAATATGAAGAGTTAACTGAAGTGGCGAGGAAGAAAGGCATTCATGGATAATAATACTAAAGAGAAAAAGTGAGAATCGTTCATTCTTTCATTCACAAATTGAACAAATACTCATTAAATGTGTACTAATTAAGTGCCTGAGCACTTGTTCTAGGGCCCTGAATACCAAACTAAGGGCTCCTGGGCCAGAGGGAGCTCCCGAAGGCTAAGCGATGGATGACTTCTACACACTGGAATTGGTGAAAATCTACACTTTTCATACTGCCAAAAATGAGAAGATGTTGAGGAGACAGAGCCCAGATCTGAGGCTTCATCAGCTCATAACTGAAAACAGGTAACAACTAACTCAAGAGTAATAAGGCTGCCCCATGTGCTAAGATCTCTCTTTTCCAGCATTTCACTATCAGTGGAGTCCCCTTAGTGCCCACCAATGTCCCAAACCTCCCAATGTCCACTGTGCCCATGAAGACAGAGTGCCTACCCAGTATATATTTATTCATGGATCCTGCTTCTTGTCTGCAAAGGTCTAAGCAGGGTTGGGCCAGAGTTGGTCAGTTGTCTAAGGGGCCAGAGAATCATAACCTAAGGCTAAGTGCATGACATGTGTCCCCTGGGAGGTGGTGACAGATTTTTCACAATGGTTGATGAAGCGGAGGGCAGGGGTCAGAGATGCTTACAGCGAGAAACACGTAATGGATATTGGTATTTAAAACAGAAAGCAGCACTGGCTTTAAGTTAATGTTTCATATCCAATAAAGAAGGCTAAATATCTATCGTTTTGATAGATTGCTATAAATGAAACATTAGAGGGGCTCTTAACCACCTTGTTTCAGATCTTCATTACATGAAATTAATCTTGAGCAGAATATCATACCTAATATGGCTGATTCCCATTAAGTAGCCAGTTAGAAAACATAGGCTATGCTTTGTCTAATAAGGACACAATCAGGAAGGAGCCTAACAGGACAACGTCACCACTTCTGCAGTCCATCAGCACTGAAAGCCAGAGCAGCAGAGAATGTTTTCTAGAAATTCTCAAAGTGGCCATCATGTCCCTGGAGTAGATACAGAATAAATTCACAGAGTCTTCCCAGAAGCAACACAGTGACCAGGCTCAGTGCTTAACATAATATCATCAAAGAGTTGAGCTTGCAGAGATCTCAAGGCTCCACTCTTGGCCCACCAGGGAATGGGAATTTGCTGCCTCCAGACCCCTTGGTGGACTTCCACAGAATCATCAATGTTGATGAAAATATACTCTGAATTATCTAGTAGCAACTTCTCTCATTATGCAGAAAGAGACCAAAAGCTCAAAATGAAATGAATTCAGAATATAGGGAAAGAAAAGAACACAAAGCCCAAAAAACAACTAATCCCGTCAGGCAAAAAAACTGCCTGGGAAAAAAATGGAGAGAACTCAAATGTCTAAGAACAGAGCTACTCTTCTGGTAACACCAGTTAATTAATTCAGGTGCATGCTGCATATGTCACAGCCACTCCCACATGCCCATGCCATGTGCCCACTAGGTGACTGCAGGGGATTTGTACCATCAGGGAAGGCACATGGAGAACCTGGGTAAGCAGACATATTCCTTCACCTTTGCATTCAATATAGCAAGTAAAGACTATTTACCAGAAGACCCTACAAAACCTATTCCTCAACAAGTTAGTTAATCAATAAATTTTTTTAACTAAGCCAGAAAAAAAAAAATCCTCTTCTGTGTTAGTTCTGTCCCTAAGACCATCTCGATAAGGTTTCATTCCTACAGTGAAGAAATAATTGAGCAGAGCAAGACGGCTGGTCAGTTGTTTCCACAACATTTCTGATCCAGCTATCATATGGGTGTTCCTGTAAGCATCCTGGCTCTAAATCCCTCCAAAATGAAGCAAGTATTTCACCCCAGTATACCATCATCATGGGCTTCTAGATCTAAATATGTTTCTTCCTTTGATACTTTTGACCCACTTGATTTCAGCAGTATCTACCTTTCTCTCTTTTTTTTTTTTTTAAAGATTTTATTTTTTATTCAACAGAGATAGAGACAGCCAGCGAGAGAGGGAACACAAGCAGGGGAAGTGGGAGAGGAAGAAGCAGGCTCACAGCAGAGGAGCCCGATGTGGGGCTCGATCCCATAACGCCGGGATCACGCCCTGAGCCGAAGGCAGACGCCTAACCACTGTGCCACCCAGGCGCCCCATCAGTATCTACCTTTCTCAATCAACCAATCATTCATAGTCATCATAGTTAACAGGTACATTCCAGGCACTCTTCTACATGCATGGAGAGATATAAATATATGTAGAAAATCAATCATCCTAACACCATGAGATCGGTACTGGTACTGTCCCCATTTTAGAGGTGAGCAATCTGAGACTTAGGCAGACAACTACTATCCTGCCTGCAATTCCAGCAATTACATCGAAGACCTAGGATCTGAACCCAGCAATCTGGCTCTATCAGCCTTGCTTTTTCCATCTCAACACGAGATTGGATAGGCTTTACTCATCTACTCCAAAGTTGAATAATATGAATCCAGACATATTACCCAGAGAGTAAGAGAAAGAACTCTCAGCATTCTTGGCCACATTTCTCCCCCATTCCTTCTACCTCGCTCCCCAACTCCCAGTATGCAGCGATTAGGCATTTCTTCTGCCCCCAAAACATGTTTTTAATATGAAAATGGCCATAAGAAATTCCAGCAAGCACAGGAATGACCCAAAACAGGCAGTCGATTATTTATTGTTACCATGAGGTTGTGTCCTTGATAATGACACCTGAGCTGGGCTTCTAGATTTGGCTTCTAGATTTGTTTTGCTTGAGAAGAAAAAAAAAAGAGATTAGCATTTACGGAGCACTTCCTCACCATGCGCCATATAATACACTCGCTGCTTTCACCCACAACGTTCTCTTTAATGCCAGAAGGCGAACCCACCTAAGTAATGAATGGAATCTCCTTTTTAAAGACAAAGAAACAAAAAAAAATTAAAAAAAGAAAAAATGAAGACAAAGAAACAGACTCAGAAAGGTTAAGTCTCGTGGTCAAGGAGACTCACCTAGGAGTGATGGCATGGGGATTTAAGCCAAAACCTGATCTGAAACTGAGGCTATTTCTGCAACAGCATGCTGGTTGTAGATACTCTATCCTTTATAACCAGAAACCATTCTTAGATTTTTTTTTTCCCTCTGAGCAGTGAGTCTTTGCAGATTTACTGGTTGTTAAATGCTACTGACTCTAGCTAATTCCCAAATTAACTAGATTCCTTTCGGAGCTTGTAAAATGTGCTACACACTCAACTTCCGAATTTAGCCTGCAAGATGATGACCACAGCAGTAAGGATGGTGCAACTTTCTTGTTAGGACACCGCACGCCTAAAAGCCGCTTTTTAATTTCTACCTTCTTTTATGAGGACAACGTGAATGAGGACACACCTAGGATACTGCATATTAATTTCAACACAACTAATACCCAAAATGTCCCACCAATTTACTCTTCACTGACAATGTTAAAAGAAAATGATTTATGCAGATCAATCATCTTGCTCATCAAGTCCTACCCTGACAGCCAGCCTTCATCATTGCTATTTAAAAGGCACTGCTGACAGAAAAGACCGACTCTTTGATTAAGGGCCCTGTCTGGCTAACCTTTTATTTGAAGAATGATTGCCGCTGAGTGACAAATACTTTTCCATTCATTTCAAGGCAAAGATATTGACATTCAAATTCTTGATGGCTACACTGAGCAGATGCCACTGTTAGCAAGAGGCTTGGGAGCAACAGCAGGTATGCCGTGGCTCTGGGGGCAACCGGGAGGAAAGAATAAGACTGCAATGCACGGGCAGGCGCCGGCTAAAGCTTCTCCACAAGTGAAAGCAACGGTCTCTCAGCCAGATCCCCTTTCCTCAGTACTTATCAAAGAACATCTGTTTGTAGTTTGGGCCCAGTTCTCTTCTTAAAAGTGCCCTTGCATTACCTTGACCCTCCCTGGAACCGTGCAGGCAGAGAACTAAGAGCAAAAAGCAGCTCGCGGGCGTGCAGTTTCCAGCCCCGGGATGAAACCTCCCCCTCTCCACCCTGAGCTCCACGAGCCCAGCACACCTCATGCTAAAAGCACCGGCCTTCTTTCATCCTCACGGGACCTTCAGGGACCACATACAAAGTGCAAGAAGCATCTGAAAACTCACTTACAAAAAAACAAAACAGGAACATTTTATTCCATCTGCTAAGAAGAAAGAAGAGGAAAAAAAAATTACAAGAGTGAGCCAGGGAAGGGCAGAGAGAAACCGAGGGGCCAGAAGAGATAGAAACTGAGCTTCAGAAAGAAAAGGCGGTTTTTCTAATCCATTTAAGGTACATTTCTATCCTCGGTTAGTGCCACATATATATAATGTAAACATATGCCCACAGCAGGATTATTTTGCTTCTTTTTATTTCTTAAATGCAAAACATTACCTTCAAAGAGAAGTGGGGAAATTATGGATTAAGGTAGGCTACTTGTGACAAGAGCCATCACGAAGCCTCAAGATTAATCATTTTGAGGAACAAAATGAAATACTTCAGCAGGTCATCAGTGAGTCCTCTTCAATCTTCCTGAGATGTAATGTGCAGGTCTCACAAGGGCCAGGGTATCAAAAAACCTGTAGCTGTGATCCTTCAACAAATTCCCACAGCAGGAGAGGCGGGGGCGGGGGGGCAGCTGAGGCATGGACAGAACCTTCTCCTCGGTCATCCCAAGCCCAACAGGTGACCCAAGCAGCAGAGTCGAGGAGAGACAGAGAGAGAGAGACAAGGGCTTCAGAGAAAGAGAAAACCTGGCTCTGACTCTCATCTCTGCTGCTCGGTAGCTGAAGGATCTGGAGCAAGTTACTTCCCTTCCCCGGTCCTCTGTTATCCCATCTGCAGGACGGGGACGGTACTGACTACGCTGCAGAGTTATTTGTGGATATTAAGAAATACGCATTAAACAAAGCCACTTTCCTTTACCTAAACTCGTTTTCCCCTCCTTTCTTCTCCTCTTCTCATTTTTACTCACTTGCTTAGACGTAGGGGAAATAACCCAAGATTTATAGTTACAAGGTTAAGCTACAACTCCTAGGACAGACACTTCCTATGTGCACAATTGCGTAAGCTTTGACCCAGTTACGTGTTGAAGCTCAAGTTCCTCAGCCTTAAACAGCAGCAGTCATGATGGTCCTACTTCCCTCACGGTGCTACAGTGAGAACATATGAGATAATATTAATGCTAAAGCACATTATATGTTTTACATCAATACAGAAATGTTTACTATTCCTACTGTTGTTCTCCAAAAATGGAATACTCCAACCCATTTTGATCTTTTTCCTTATTTATTTCTCCCATCTCTATTTCTCATGGCAAATAATAAATCATAACCAATTAATCAATAATCATAACATCATCTCCATCCCAAAGAACTTTTAGTGGTTGCTTCTGCAGCTGTCTGGAAGAAGTACCAGGTAGAACTGATGTTTCTTCCATAATAAAAATTTATTGGAGGTTATTATGAGCCAGGCACTGGGACCGGGAGGCAAATGAAAAATGCAAAATTCAGTCAAGTGGGGCAAACAGACAAATAAAGAAAAGATTTCACTATTGCTGCACAATATAAATTAAGTACGAAGGATGCTGAGGATGCCAATGAGGGAGGGTGTGACTCCCTGGGGAGTCAGGGAAGATTTCACTTCGAGAATACGAGAGAGCTAGGCCTTCAAGGGCAAGCAAGTCCTCACCAGGCAGAAAAGGAAGAAAAAGGTCATTCAGGGAAACAGAAGGCCAGGTACAAAGGCAAGGAGGCCCGAGAGAGACCACAGGCTCCTGCAGGGACAAGGGTAAGTTCAAGACATTCTATAGATTTAAGACTTAGTCCTTTAAGCAATGGGGAGTTTGAGCTTAAAACTGCTGTGATACGATCCATGGCTTAGAAACATGACTCTGATCAAAGGCCAGACACGCCACCATTCACTGGGCACCTACTCTGTGCAAGAAATGGAAGACAGAGATGAAGAAGACCACCCCAACACTCCCTCTGGGTGGGGAGCTAGACGTTCTTACTTGCTTTCATGTAATATCTGAAAGGCTGCCTAACTAGGGGCTGTGAGCCACTACGGCACCCCCCGCCCAGCCACCCACAACCCAGCACTACCTGGGGCTTCGGAACCTGCCCTTCATACCCAATTCACTAATATGGGATCCTCATTTTCTACTTGACCGTACTGTTCCATTTCTATGAACTCTGGTGTGACTGTGGATCACCCCCACATGTGTTCAGAGCTCCATCCTCTGGCTGTGGGTCTTCCTTCCTGGATGCTAGCCTCTTGCTGTCGTGCTTTGACTTGCAGCACCCTGCCGACAGCCTGGCTCCTGCATCTGTCTATAAACGTGGGTAGGTTTCTCTGCTGTCCTTGTCCCTTGCTCCCTGTACGTACTCCCAGTACAACTGTAGCAAAGGTGATGCTGTAAGTTCACCAAATCTTGTTTCACTATCCTCTTCCTAGGCACACAGAAAGACATTTGACAACCTCCCTGCTAAACTGGGTTCTGGTGAATACAGGAAAAAAGATACATAAGCCCTTCCTAGGCCTGGCCCTTAAGAACATTCTAGTATAGACCTTCTGTATTAGCTTCCCAGGATACTATAACAATCACCGCAAACTTGGTGGCTTAAAACAACAGGAATTTATTCTCCCACTTTGATGGATACCAGAAATGCAAAATCAAAGTGTCTGTAAGGCCACACTCTACCAAGGCTCCAGGGGAGAATCTTCCCATGCCTCTTCCAGCTCCTGGCAACTCCCAGTGCTCCTTGGCTTGTGGCTGCATCACTCCAAACTCTGCCTCTACCTCTGCAAGATCTCCCTCCCTCTGTGTGTCTTTGTCCAAATCTCATTTTCCTTTCTCTTATGAAGACACCAGTTTCGAGACTTTGTTCTCACTCTAAATCTAGGATGATTTAGGCTCCAACTCAAGGTCCTTAAGTCATTACACTGGCAAGGACCCTATTTCCAAATAAGGGCACACTGAGGATCCAGTTGGGAATGAATTCGGGAGGATCACTATTCAACTCACTACACTTCCCATGCAACCTTGAAGGCCTCACAATCCAGGAAGGGCGGTCACCAGATACCAGAACTAGAGCCCTGAATGATCATGTGAAGCAGAGTTTCTCCCAGCGCTAACCCTCACCCGGCACATAAGGTGAGCACGAAACAAAACGTCATGGTGTTAAGCCACTGAGATTTCAGGGTTAATTTGTTACAATAGCAGAGTCCGGCCTAGCTTGGCTACTACTCTAAGCCTCATACCCTTGCTCTGCAATCCAAACACTATTTATGGGCTCAAGGCTAATATGCCATGTTTTCATTTGGGTTCAGTTTTTGCTCAAAAGCCCTTTTAGGCTGCTCTTGCAGAATGTCCCAGGAATTTATCTCAGAGCTTTGCTTGGCCTGGATACGGGTGTTTGGGAGGTTTCCTGTTTTCCCTGGGTCGTGTCATTAGGCTTTTGCTGATAACATCGCTGTTTTCTCTACTGGTCTCAGAGGAGAATGTGGTAGCCAGTATGAGGTAGCTCTTGCTTTTATTGGGGTAGGGGACAGGGAGCAAAGGGATTGATGTGAATGTTTTCTGGCTCACTTTATCCAAAATGGAATCAAGAAAAATGGTAGCTAGTGTCCCTCTCTTACAGATGTGGAAAGAGCACAAGGTTTTAGAGTCATGCTGACCTAGGTTAAAATTGCCCAATGTTGCAAATTCAACAGCTATCATTCTTTGCTACTTTTTGTCTCAAAGCCGTAGTTCTCTTACCTTTTAAAAAGGAGGGTAAACATCCCCTTTTCCGCAGGGCGGCTGTGAAGATTACAGGTACTAGATATGTGATGAGTTCAGTGCTCCCATCATAGCAGTTACTAGATAAATGTTAACTCCCTTTGTTCCTATGGATAGACCAATTTATCCCCACTTAGGTCTTCCTCCCTTCTGGGGCAAGAGGAGCTAAGTTTGTGTAAAACCATGCTCTTCAGCACCGGTCTCGATGACCCCCAAGCATTTTCTACTTTTCCTCCAGTTCATCCTTTCAGATTCTATTAGTCTATTCCTCGGAACTGGCTTACAAGATAGTGGATAAACTGACTAATCTCTTTAAGCAGCTGAGTTTTGCTCTTAAACACTTCATGTGAGTTCGATACTCCAATTAGAATGAAAGCTCTGAAGGTAGGGACCATGGCTTCTCCCATGTCTGTAAACCTCATGGCAGTCAGCACCATGCCAAACTGCACACAGGTGCCTGGCCATACGCACCAACTACAAAGAACAGGGAGGATGGGACTAAGACAGGACTAAGACACAATTTGACCTCCAATAATGTGGATGACCACCAGTCAGTAGGCTAGCGTTAGAGTTAGCTGGTATACTCACAGGACAGAGGGAAGGTAGAAGTTGAAACACTGAAGAAATGGAGCAAAAGAAACAGGATTTGTCACCACTTGGAATTTGGTGGATCCTCCATAAATCAATCAACTGATGGTTGACTGATAGCCCTTCCCAGCTAGATCAGCAAAACTTACAGTCCTATAAAGGTATTATAATAAATTGTTATACATTGTATAGCATGTGTTATATAATGTATCTGTGTTACATACAAATTTGCAATACATACTTATAGCACTTGCTTTATACTGGACGCTATTCTAAGTGCTTTACCTATATATTAATTCATTTAGTCTTCATAACTCCACAACATAGATGCCATTGTTATCACCATGTTATAATGAAGAAACAAACCCTGGGGGGCTTAACTGCCCCAAAGTCACAGAACTATTAAGTAGCCAGGCCAGGAGCCAGATTCTGACAGCTTGGCTCCAGAGGCCATGCCCTCAGCACTAGCCTACACAGCTTCTCAAATGGGAAAGCATAGGGGTAGAAGGAAATGGGACCCAATTCAAAATGGTACCTGAAAGAGAGGGCATACAATTTAAATGGATTCTGAAGAGCCAGCCCTTCAACCAAAGAAGCAGCTGCAAGAGCAGGGAGCCGATGTGGCAGCTACAGATGCAAGGGGACAACCCTACAGAACAGATGGGAACAACCCACCATAACAGTAATAGGAGCCAGATGGAAGCAACCCCCTCAGTGGATACCTTTGGTTTGAGGTGGGACTAACTCCGGAATTAAGGCCCTGAAGAGTTGCACCATTTGGGGGCCCAGGAACACACAGTTCTAGCAGACTGAAGACAAAGGAGATAGAAGGAGCTGGGGAGAAGTTCCAGAAAGCTTGACAGGCCTGTTTTGAGCTTTGCATCTCCAATGTACAAACTGCTAGGGGCAAGAGACGGCCAGCTTTTCCACCAGCCCCATGAAGCTTGGTAACCATACCCTACATTTGTTGACCATTACCGAATAAATCATTTCAGTTTCCACCAGCTTTGGCCCTCCTCCACCATTAACAGAGAATAAACCGGGGCTCCCCACTCAAGGTTGTCATTAAAAGCAGAGAGGGTATTGGTGTTCTCCCCCAGGCTCTGCAGGCCCGGTGGGCAATGTCCCGTCCTCCCTCTCTAAGCACAGTGGAATGAGCACTATTTGACGGGTGATTCTTTCATCTCTGCAGCTTTGAAAACCTCAAACGTCATATCAAATCTACAACAAAGAACAGGGACTTCAGGGTTGACAGCACGGCCATAATTAAAGACGACCATCAGTAAGCTGCCATGTTAAACAATGCCATGTTATAACTGCTCCAAAACCAACTGTTTACCTTTCAGACATTTCTATGGAAAGGTTTAAACAGGTGCAGTTTGAATTGTTTTCATAAAGATAGGCAAACAGGAGATAGGAACTTTTCTTCTAAGACAGAGTGTAATGTACAGAACACTATTCCCTTGCTATGGTGTCCAACAGATTTACTCAGGGGAAATAGTCTCTGGTAACTGATAAGAATATGAATCCAAAAATAGCACTGCAAATATTACAGGGACATTGCCAAAGAAGAAATGGGAAACAATCCAAAAATTTTCATTCGAAGTTCCTTCTGGCCCGCAGACCTCAGTTCATCCTTCTGTAAAATAAGAAGGCTGCACTTCAAACTCATTTCCCTAATCCAAGTCCAACAGACATGAAAATTCAAGAGTGTTTTAGGAGTGGATCGGGGTCCCTCTTGCCCCATTATGCCCCTAGAAGATTCTTAGATCTTGGAGAACCACTGGATTGAATCATCTCCAGGAGTTCTCTCTAGGACCAAAATTCTAAGATTCTCAAGATAAAAAATGTTTTAAAGTGTAGCTTATTCCATTTTTGTTATTCCATTTTTTCTCCACATATTTTTTTCACTGTTCATCTCCTATATAACACTGAATGTGGTCTTAAGTCGATGAATTGTAAAGGAAGTTTTAAGTACTTTCTCTCCTCCTTAAGTCTTGGGTAGGGTTGATAATACCGATAGCAAATGGAAAGAGGTGACATGAAAACAAATTCTAAGAATCTGATTTAAAAACTGAACTCCTGACCTGGGTTCTCAAAGCTGGCTCAGTGTCCCAGTTCCCAGACAGGTCTGAGGTGAGCAGAAGAAATGTGTTCCCCATGCTTCTCTTCTGCCTTGGAATTTATGCCAGCTTCCTGAGGCCTGCGTTTTCCACACTTCCAATTCTACCCGTATGCTGGAGACCCCTGGAGGTTTCTGGAGCTCCTGAAGAGTTAGTCTATTTAAATACAGTCAGGAACTTTGTCTGTCTTGGATGATGCATAAAAATTGGGGGAACAAAAGGACAGTTCTGTGGAGCCACCAAGAGATCCTTTTGGATCTCCTGAGGCAGAGACCCCTCAGTGGGATTTGGGAGGTTTCCCCATGTGCAAGGGCTGCTCATCACTTCATGTGAACAGCTCACACACGGTCAGGGACCCCTGGGCAAGGATCACAGTGGCTGAGCTTAAGGCCCCACATGGGACACCATGACTCATGCTGATGAGTGGGAAATTTTCTCATACCTGACAACATGACACTGTTGAAATAAGTATAAAAAGCTGTGGCTCATTTCTTTGCAGAATAAAGATCATAACGTTTATAATAAGATGAAAATCTCTGATACTTGTTTGGGACAGACCCAAAGAATTGCAAAAGCTGCATTTGACCTCTTCCTATGAAAATCATTTGGACAATCCTTGACTGGATAGATCTGATCTCCTTGCTATCCCCACCCCCAGGGGGAGCTCCACAAAGTCTCCGAAGAGGAAAACCAAACCACAAAGTGTCTCACCTCTGTGAAGGGGGAGTTGATGTCCAGCTAGTGCCAACTGACTAGGACAGAGCCCACGAAAGTAGATAAAATCACCCTTCCTGGCTGAGGCTGGGCCACAAGGCCCCGCCCCCCTACCCCTTCCACCAATGCCGACATCATTCTCGAGACCCCCGTTTCCTTCTAGCCTGAAAAACTCCATTTTGAAAACAATGACCCTTTATGGAGGGCTTTCAACCCAGCTTAAGTTCTAAAAAATCAAATAGCCAGTAAGTCTGAGCTAGAGAAAGCATCTCTCAAGAATCTGGGAAAACTGCCTTGGATGGTTTGTATTTAGCGGTATTATCTTCTCCTTCCACTTGTCAGATTTTGTCTTGCTGTTTTCAGAATGAAACAAGATATAAATAAAGAAAAAAAAAGTGATCGAGATAGGCTCCTGAGCACTGGTTATTTTTTGAGCTGAGAAGCCACATGGCTTCCAAGCACAGTTACGTTACAGTAATATGCTTTGTCATACGTCTCCTAGACCCGTCTGCTTGTCTATAAAACAGTCTGCTCCTCATCTTTCGAAACTTGGCCTGGATACAGAACTTTTGACTTAAAATATCTAACAATATGTCATATCCCCAAGAAGATACATGACAGCTATTTCTAAGACACGTAATATTATTAATTGTTTTTGAATGTAATTGAGCTGTAATGAACCTTAAAAGTATAAAAATGACATTTAACCATCAACAGTTCTTAAAACATTGTAAACACAGAAGAAATACTAACAAGTCCAACAGTACTCATAATTTCAAAATTATACCCTTTGAAGCCAAAATGACATTTAGAGAAACAGAAAGAACGTAAAAACTTAAAAATAAAATTGCCAGGCTTGAAAATATTAAACTTACCTTCTGATAAAAATTAAGTGTGAGCTAAATTATTTTTTATGTTTGCAGAACTGTCAAAGAGTGTGCTGTCTCCTTAAACTCTCTGAAGGGCGATGGCAGGAGGGTAGGGAGAGGGCCCGGAAGAGACAGACAACGCAGAGCAGAGGAACAAGAGCATTTACTTCAATTTCCTCCAAATCACTTAGAATTTACTGAGCACCTACTATGTGTTCATACTATACTATGTGTCATGGAGGATAAAAAAAAAAAAAGAAGAAGATACAACCGAAGCCTTAAAGGAGCTTGCAAACTTGCTTATTTTTCAATTTTAAAATGACAAGACCTTCTTTGATTAAACGTCCAAATGAAAGTTGCATTACGTAAGTAACGTGTGGCGGTACATCAGGAAGAACTCAGTGTGACCCAGGGTGGCTAGGAAAGCCCCATGCAAGAGCTAGAATTTTAGCTGAATCTTGAAGACAGAGCCCTATTTAGAAAGATAGAAAGGCCAGAGTATTTACAGTAGGAAAAGCAGCTTCCATGATAGCCTCAAAGCTGACACCAACAGAACTTGCTGGAAAAAGGGTGAGCTGAAAGGAGTGGCCCAAAACTCTGCACTTCAGGTTACCCACAACTCAAGCGCGTGGAAAACATTCACCTGACTCCTTCCTCCCAACGGTTTCTCAGAGCCTTCTTCACTGGAGCCCCACCTCCCTGGGAATCCAGAGGCTCCCAATGTCCGTCTCTCACCAGGCTTGCTCCACTGAACCCACAAAGGAGGGACCCCACTCCCGACATAATATGAGTCAGAAACTTTCCTCCCCTGGCTCTAAGGACGGTGCTCATTTTCAGAACCACATTGGCTAGAACTGGAAGTAGTCACTCCCCTCGTGTATTGAAGACATTACGACCTTTCTGCTGTAGCTTCTTTGCACCATCCTACGGTCAGCGGTTCTCAACCAGGGGCACCTTGCCCCCTAAGGAACATCTGGTCTTATCTGGAAACATTGTTCACTTTGTTACAAATGACAGGAGGATGTGTTACCACTACCTAATGGGGACAGGCCAGGGATGCTGCAAAACATTCTACAACACATGGGACAGCCCCCACAACAAAGAACTTTCCAGCCCAAAATGTCAGTAATGGCAAGGTTGAGATGCAATGAATATCAACATTTACAATATCCTCTGAGCAAATTTATTCGAACAAGATGGAGAATTTTCTTTCTATCTTTTTTCTTAAACCTGACCTAGATTCATTGATTTCCAGAAGCCTCAGCCCAAATACCAAGGTGCTCTCGAGGGCAAAGCTGCTGGCCCCACACAGCCCTGATGAATGCCACCCCCTTGTCCTCACCCCGTAAGAGTTGTGCACTGAGGGGAACGTATACCCTGACAGTGAAATGGGTCCTCCACTCAGGCCGTTACACTCACACCTAAACCGAACTAGAAATGAGAAGATATCGAAAGCCAACACATTTTGTACCCTTTGTGCCTTTTCCGAAGCTAGATGCACTTTACCTTTTTAAATTTTAATAGGGAATAAATGCAATATTCAAATATTTGCTATTTGAGTACTTCCAGTTTTGAGTTTGTGCAGAGAAAAAAGTCCTTTGATTCATTCATCAATTGACCATTTATAAAATTGGTTCCCACTCAAATATCCCTTCCAAGGAGTGTGCAGCCCTGATGCCTGTTATCCACAACAATTTAAGCCTGTCTGTGGTCAAGGGCTATATAAGCCCTCAGTGCAAATCAAATGAAAAATGAAACAAACTTCTGCAAAAGGTGTGTGGTTTCATGAACTCAAGTAAAGTGATGTTGGATTAAGTGCTCACATTACACTCAAAACCATTTACTTTGCATCCTCAGCCCAACTGAAAAGGAGAAAAGGAAGAAAATAAGACAACTGGAATTTTATGACATTCATTTCGATATCGAAAGATTAAGAAAGGCTCATATAAAATTGATCAAGTCCTAATTTGGCAGAAATAAACAACTCTTATAACTATACTATAAAAGCAAATACCAAGTAAAAGATATTTGGTGCCAGAATGTCATTTCATCAGAAAAAATTAGGGGAAAAATTTAAAATAACAGTTAGATATTTTTGTTCTAAGAATTAGATCATAGTAGCAATTACAATTGAACCTGTTTTTGATACAAAATATATACATAATTTTGAGTTTCAGCTTTCGTGATTAAATCCCAAATCCCTTTCCCCAAAGTTACTCTTGCATTTTGCTTTCCATTTAAATTGATTCCCCTTAGGTGATCCTTTTCCCTTCATACATGGGTCTCCCCCTAAAGATCCAGACCCCCTGAAGCAAAAGCAAAACCACAGGACAGGCTAAATCCCTTTTCCAGCCCAACCTCATTGCCAAACTTGCTTCTCCCACAGTTGGTGATGCTTCCTAGAAGTGTCCGACAGCCTCCCCCACCTCAGTTTGACAACCACAAATGACTTCCAAAAAGTACAGACTAGAAGGTATAAAGAAAGTCTGAAAGTGGAAACCAAAGACCCTTCAAAACCCATTCCCAAATCCCATTGTTCTTAGAGTAAAATTCCACCTCCCAACCAGAGCCTATCAGCCCCAGAATAACCTGGCTCCTGCCTGCCCCTTCAACATCATCTTAAACCTCTTCCAAGTCTCTTTAGCCCTTCTACCTACCCAGCCACGTGGATCTCTGGGGCCCTCAGACCCACCAAGCGTCTGCACACCTGGTGGCCTTTGCACATGCTGCATCTTGCGTCTGCAATGTTCTTCCCAGTTCTTTCCATTCTAATCCATAAGTGTCAGCATAAATGTTCCCCCTTGAGAGAACCTTTCTCAGCAGCCTATTTAAAGTTCTCTCAATAGTCTGCGTTACTTAGATGTTGAAAAATTTTGTGAAATGGAAGAATAAATGGGTGGATGGTTGGATGGATGGATGGAGTTCATTTGCGTGGCAGAGTCAGTCAATATCTGCTGTCAATAGCCATTATTCCCTAAGGCCATTTTCCAAGCAATTGTTTCTCTCCCTTGGATCATTTGAGATTGAATCAGTGAATCCAGGGCTAGGAGGAAAGAGCCTGATTAAGGTCACTGCACCAACCCCCAGGGAGAGCTCCCTATCATCCATTTTCTCATGCTTTGTGTCAAGTCTTGCTTTCAGCTCCTCCAGTGGCAAGGCTTTTCTATGTCCCCATGGACATATCTATACACTCTCCCCATTGTGAAATTTGTCCTGATTTTCCCAGCCTAAATTCCTCTCTGCTTAACTTCACCCCATTACTCACAGCTGTCTCCCTCTGGACTACAGCAAATGACAACTCTGTGGAACTCACTTTCTCCTCTGGCTTCCCACAACTTCCCAATTCCACAGCCTACTCCTTGATGGACTAGCATGGCATGAGATCCATGTAAGAGTTTACACAAATGTTCTGAATTAAAACTTGGTCACCACCAGCTTCATCTCACCCAGCCCTCTCGCTCATCCATCATTCCCCTTGCCCCTTCCTCCCTCCCCAGCCTCCACAAGGCCAATCTGGTTTTCTTTTCCCATTACACAATTCTTTCAGAATACAGTTCTATGCTTGAATATAAACGGCAAGTTTCTGTAAGGCTGCTCAAGAAGCTATTGATGATGGTGGCTTCTGGGGGGTGGAGGGTTGTGGGGGACAAGACTTATATTTATTGCTGATACCTTTTTGTGTTATTTGCCTTTTTAACTGTAAGCATACACCATTACTTTTTAAATTGTGGTGAAACACAGAGAGCATAAAATTTACCATCTTAATCATTTTTAAGTGTACAGTTCAGTGGTATTAAGCACATTCACATTGTCAGGCCACCACCACCACACCATAGATACAACTTCTTTCATGGAACATTTTTAAACTACATGTTTAAAAATGCGGTTCTTGATCAAGTAGGTAGACAAGACAAAGGACAGAACAGGAAGGAGGGTGCTACACCTGGTGTGAGCCATAGAAAACAAATATCACTGTCACTTGGTCATTTTTGATATGTTAAAAAGTTACAACTACAGGGTGGCAGGTACTCTGTACAAATAAGGGGAGAAAAGGAATGAAATACAAAAAAAATCTAAAATATGGCTTTACCCCCACACACATACTTATAATAATGACGGACCAAAATAAGTATGTGCGTTCTCAGTCAAGTATAGAGAACAGACATCTTAACAAAACAGAATTATGGCTATCGCAGCAGTTTGTGAAAAAAATTATTAGCTTTATTACTGCAAAAGTAGTTTGAATAGGAGTCTTCCAGCTGTTAAATCTGATCATCAGAACACTGCCAATTTTCTCTGCCACATAGTCTTTTTGTGCGGTGGGGAACTTGTTGCAATTAAGGGATTTTCTCACTTAATAATTCTCCGATTTGGAAGGTTTTTCGTGTAAGCAACAATCCAAGTAGTGGTATCATACTCAGCTCCTTTTATATAATTTCATAACTTGCTGGAAGTGGCAAAGACTGCCACAGAAGAGGATGGTGATTTTCTGCGTCTCTAGTAGCTGTACTCAAAGTTAAATGTTCCCAATCTGACAGCATGAAGGCTGAAGCAAACCTCTGATTGCAATTTCTGCCATCAAAACTCCCTCAAAGCCCATATGTTTCGCAGGACAGGCATGCTGTGCCTGTCCCTGGTGGGTTGCAGCTTCCATGAAGCCTGATTTCTCTCTGGGGTAAGTATTCTTTCAACACGGGTATCTCAGTTCTGAGCTGCAGGTGCTAGCTGAATCAAGAAAGTCTGGAAGAGCTCTAGGAGATGAGTTGGTTTCGTAATTCAGGGGAAAAAATCCTCCCTAAAATGCTTTTAGTTTGCGACTCAACACAATGAACCCTACACGTTTGTTCCAATTCTCCTTCCAGCTCCCCACCCCACACACTTGTTTTGTGCTATAACACAGTTGCTTTTTACACTTACACACACACACACACACACACACACACATCCCCAGAGAGCCACCTGGTTATCAGACTTGAGTACTCTGACTTAAGAGTCATCTTTTCCAGGTTGAGAGAGCTAAATTTAATAGAAGAGAAGCTGAGACTGAGGGGCCACAATCCGAGAATAGGAAAAAAAAAAAAAAAACTTAGAGAAATATCTTCGTGTCTGATGTTAGCTCAAGACTCTGAAAATGGTATGTGAACAGAAGTGAAAAATCATAGCATGCTATGAAGAATAAAATACTAGACTAGGATCTGGGATCTTTACATCCACATCCCAACTTCAATGTTTACTAACTGGGTGTCTTTTCTTCAGTAAGTTGCCACCTGAAAGTTCTTTAACCTATAAAATAGGGTATTACCCATCCAATGTGCAAGATTCTTATGGTAATAAAGGCACAGTGGATAGGGTACTAAGGATATCTGCACAATAATTTGCCCCTTTTCTGTCATTTAGAGACAGAAAAATATGTCAAGAAACCTAAAGCAAGAAGCTTATGAAGTCCATCAATGGGGGTAAAAGGGGCTGCCCCTTCAATACTGATGTCAATCCAGCTTCCATGATTAGTAAGATGCCAACAACAGGACCATCAGGTGCTGTATTAGACTCCCACGCCGGCCATAACAAGCTACCACAAACTTGATTGCTCAAAGAACAGAATTTTTTTTTTCCTCCCACAGTTATGGAGGCTGAAAACCTGAAATCAGTATCACTGAGTCAAAATCAAGATGTTAGCTGGGCTCTACTCACACCAGAGGCTCTAGAGGAGAATCTGCTGGATGCTTCCTCCAGCTCTGGATAACTATAACACTCCCTAGCCTGTGGAGTCCAACCTCCACATCGCTCCAATCTTCAAGGCCAGAATCTTCACATCTGCTGTCTTCACGTTACCTTCTCCTCTGTGTGGGGGTCAAATCTCCCTCTGCCGCCTTCCTAAGGATACATGTGATTGCGATTAGGACCTATCCAGATAACCCAGGATAATCTCCCCATCTCAAGGACCTGGATTTAATCACATCTGCAAAGAGTGCCATACAAGGTGACACCTACAGGTTCTAGGAATTGGGACATGACATCTTTTAGGGGGCCATTTTAAGGACTACCAGAGGTACCAAAGACACCAAGTGCAAATTGATCAGGAAAATAAGCTAACCAAACAACTTCTTAAAATTTCAAATCATCCCTGCTTTGGGCCTAATTTACACTGGTGAATGAGTGAATGAAACCCATCTTCTTGGCAACACTAAGACAGAGTCATTAAATGGAAATGAATTTGGTTTAAGGAAAAAAACCCACAAAGACTGAGCCCAGCAGAGCACCTGAGCAGGTGTGCAAGAGCCTTGACAAGGCAATGGAAAAGCATCTGAATCCCAGGGAGGAGCTTGGAAGAATGAAACCGAAAAGCTTCCCTCTCCTTTCCCACCTGAGCTAAGAGCCATCCCCATGGACAGCCCACATGGGAAACGAGCAAGCCTGTCTTTCATTCTGCCAGTTCATTCTTTCACCCCTTTAAACAAATGTTTATCGATCACATACTATGCACCGGGTGCTGCATACTTCCTCCAGTGAGGCCCATGCACGAGTGAGTTAAGTCAATTCAAGGCAGCAACTGTCTACAGAGGACCCACTATGTGTCAGACACATTGGTGAATGTGACCACATCTATTCCTGCCCTGAACTCCCTTTGCAAAAGTAAGTTGGTGATATTTCCAAGAAAGTGGCCTGTATCCTCTGAGGTAGACACTCAACCCTCCAGATAATCGATCCTGCTGAAGGTCGGTGCAGAAGCCCAGGGCAACTCAGACAAGCCCCAGCCTTGGGGGGACATATTTTAGGATATGGTGTAGTACCTGGAGCCACCATTCTCTACTCCCTCCTCACCTTGTCAACCTCACATAATGGATTCTGAGAGCTCCTCCTGTCTATCTGATTACATACTCCATGCTTCCCACAGGAGGGTTGCATGATTAAGTGGCATTCAATCTTCTCTGCTGGGTGATGTCAGGCTCAGCGGCATCACCACACAGAGTGGGCACCCCGGCGGCTGGAGGGGGAGCAATTCCCAGCAAGTGAAGAATGGGGATGTAGGGGCGGAAGAGGAGAGGGGAAGGCGGCTCCTTTTCATTCTGCACGTGAGCTTCTCTGGGTCCCATAAATTCCTCTGCCCCGTATATTTCACTCAGCTGTCTAAATGAGGTTTGCTCATATAGCCACCACTGTGCAGAATCAATCATGCCCTTCTGCACAGAATGTTAATTGTGTGCCCCATAAAAAAAAAAAGAGAAAAAAAGAAAAGAAAAGAAAGAAAGAAAGAAAAAGGAAGGAAGGAAGGAAGAAAAAAAGGAAGGAAAAAAATTGGAGCACACTGCAGAGAGGCCTTAGAAAGAATTCAAAACCATTTTTTTTTAATTCACAATACTTTTTAAATTGCCATGTGCAGTAAAGAGTCACAAACCCAAGCACGGTCCAGCTGCAATCCAGGTGCCTTTTCCAAGGCTGGGGAGAGAAATATTAAGAAACCTCTTTGCACTTCCATCAATTGTTCCACACAACACTTGCACAGTCAGCTGCTGAGCTTCCCAAATAAAGGAGCTCTGAGCACTCCACACAAGTAGTGTCCTCGGTTAACTCCACACAAAATAGCCCATTCAAATTAACCTGGGCTACAAATCTCGGTTTGTATCTGACAGGGATTGACTCATCTCAGAGGTAGAAAAGGAGAAGAAAAACAACTAACAAAGAGTACTCCCCTCCTCCCTTCCCTTATCCCCAAGAGCAGTAAACACATGGGCTGGCTATTACCAAAGTAAATTAAGTAGATGAGTGACAGCTAAAAAAAGTCTTTAGCAAGTCACCATCTAAGTGCCTGGGACCCAACAGACATGTCTGCTTCAGCTGATCCTCTATTTTTCATTCTACAGAGGTTACATTATTAAACTACAGATCATGAGATCATATGCTTCAAGAGCACAGACATGCTTTGAAAAGACACACACACATGCACACACACCACACGTCTCTGCACGAAGGGCAAAGAGCTGACTCTACAACCACAGTCTTCAAGGATCCCATTGTTTCCTAACGGACCGGATGGACACCGTGACAAGCACACTGCCTTCCACCACCAATTTTGGGAACATGTGAGAAATACGGTATGCTGCTTGCTGGTATGTGGTCCGAGATGACTCATAAATCTTCCTTTATCTCCTTCGTGGTGTTAGCAGAAAAGGATGAGTTGCTTTTTTCCATCTCATTCTCCCGTCTATCTGTCTGTTAGCCGTGCCCTTGAGCAAAGATTACTGATGCCCTGCCTTTGATATATGACACATCACCCACAGCAGCTTTTCATCAAGTGAATTAACCTGGAAAAATGCAAACCCACCTGCCAGTTGCTTCCAAACTTTGCACAATTCCTTTGTGTACTTCCTCTCTCATGTGCATCAGGCAGGAAGGCAGCAAGGGCAAGCTAAAGAAATGTGGAAAATTAAGAGAATCTAAACCTGGGGGCTCTGTGAAATAACTCACTTGCTCAAATAGGCTGCTTTTGCATAAAGACTTGGGGGCGGGGGCTGTTAAATGAAGAAATCAGCTAAGCCACAGTTTAGAAAGCTTTGCACCTGAGCTGGAAAACGCCATTTTTCCCCCAGCCGTTTACTCTGTGTGGCTGGAATAATGACAAGAGCCTTGGCAGCCGTTGATGACATGGTTACAGAAACTATTTGGTGATTTCCAATCGATAATCTAGACGGGCTGGGGAGGAGTGAGGAGTAGGAAGGAACAGACAGACAGGAGAAAGAGAGAGGGAGAAAGTGAGAGGCCAAGGCAGGGAGGAGAGAAAGCTGAAGAGAAGGGAAAGCAAGCATGAAATGAATCTGGATTCTTCTGCCAGCCCCTCCCGCAACTAGGGCTTTATGCAACCAGATTCATTGACAAGCAGTTCCTGAAGCCTCCTCGTCATCATGAAAGAGTAAATGAACACAGCACGATGGACACCTTGAAGGAACTCAGTCCACAGGTTCAAACAGAAGGCACTGTGGAAACCATCAGTGGCACCCCTGCATTGCTCAGCTAGAGAGAGCGGGGGTTCAGAGAGACCCCCTTGACCCATCCAAGGTCAGACAGCTAAGCAAAGTGGGAATAAGGTTGGATATCAAGTTTCCAAACTCCAGCACTCTATCCAATACAACACACTGCTCCCAACCTGACTTAGACCCGACCCCACCCCAGCCCACACCTCCCCCCTCAAAAAGCTGTTCAAACTGACTTGCAATTGAATAAAACTCATTGCATGGGGGAATAAGAAAGGTTTTGAAGCTGGAACAAAGGTAGACTCTGTGTCTCTTGTTTACCCAAGTAGTAAACGTTTTCCTCGCACTCATCCTTGATTCTGATAATAAGGCAGTTATTCTTTTCAAGGTGACACCCACTGTGTGTGACTACGTGAAGCCTTGTGATGAGATCTTCCTGTAATATATTCTTTAAAAAAAAAAAAAAACTAAAACCCAAAGAACCCAAACTATCAATCATAATTTTTTTGCCCATATTCTAATTTTAAGGGAAAGTTACAAAGACTGGGTTTGTTGTTTTAAGGACATTATTTTTTAAAAAATCTGTCTTTGGGTGGTCCTGGGCTCAGTATACAGGCAGTCCAATCTCCTACACCTACATTTATATTTCTGGCCCACACGAACAGATTTCCTGAAATGGCTCTGAAATCTTTCATTGTCAAGGAAAGATTAAATTTTATTATCCACTATACTTCCTAAGGAAACAAAGGACATCACTGGATTTTAGAAAGACTTTTCACAAATAAAACCTGAAATCAAAGTGGTGTCTTGTAGGCATCGGTTAGTCAGAAAATTCAATTACACAAGACGCCCTGTTTCCTGAGCATTCTGGTGAAATTTGAAAAAAGCAATGAGAAAGGGATAATGTATGCACACCCATTGACTGATTAAAACAAAAGAGATCTCAGTCCCCTCCGGGAGTCAGTTCGTTTCCTGATAGGAAGAAATGAAGCTTCCCTTCTGCCTGGTCAAACTAACATTTCCCCATAAAATGATGCTCAAAGAGTGATAGGAAGTAGATGAAGACATGATACTGGAGTGTCGGATCAACCTGATTATGAGTGAAACCATATACAGCTGTCACCAAAACAACACTTAGTAAGGGCTTACTATGTGCTGGGTATACTAAAACCTTTATCCGCATTGTACCATTTAAAGTCCCCAACAACCCTCTCAGGCAGGCACTCACTCGTGTTAGCCCCATTTTACAGATTAGGAAACTATGTTTCTGGTCAGGTTAGTACCTTGTGCAGGCACTGCAGCTGGTAAGCAGGGGAGCCAAGATTTAAACCCGGAAGACCCGTCTCTAAAGCCTACAACATTTTACAGGGCGAACGTGACCCAGGTTTCTGGGCCAGCATCCCGCTCACGTGCCTGGGCACTGCACATCTCCATTTTCAAGAAAAACAGGACATGGTTCTGAAACCTGCCCAGTGTCAAAAACTAACAATGCCTAAGCCCTCATGTTGTCGCTGTGCCCTACTCACCTGCCACTCTCTGTTGGGGAGATAAAACCTTGATCGCCTTGAAAAAAGTATGCCAAAACCTCCAGGGATTAATTTCATTCTCTTTAAAGCTACATTCTCATAATATATCTTCTTCTCAGATAGTCCTCCATTTTTTTTTATTGTGGTAAAATATACACACCATAAGACTTACCACTACAACCATTTTTAAATGTACAGTTCAGTGGGATTCAATACATTCTCACTGTTGTACAGCCAACCCCACCATCCGTTCTCAGAACTTTCTCACTGTCCCAGACAGAAACTCTGTCCCCGCTGAAGAGAAACTCCCCATTCCTCCCCCTCCACCACCACCACTTGTAGCTGCCTTTCTACTTTCTGTCTCTATGAATTTGACTATTCTAGATACTTCATATGAGTGCAATCATACAAAATTTGTCCTTCCCTGTCTGGCTTCTTTCACTTAGTATGATGTGTTCAAGGTTCATCCATATTGAAACAAGCATCAGAATTTCTTTTCTTAAATGTTCAACATCATTCAGTATCAGGGAAATACAAATCAAACCCACAATGAGATACCACCTCACACCGGTCAGAATGGCTAAAATTAACAAGCCAGGAAACAACAGATGTTGGGGAGGATGCAGAGAAAAGGGAACCTTCCTACACTGTTGGTGGGAATGAAAGCTGGTGCAGCCACTCTGGAAAACAGTATGGAGGTTCCTCAAAAAGTTGAAAATAGAGCTACCCTAGGACCCAGCAATTGCACTAGTGGGTATTTACCCCAAAGATACAAATGTAGTCATCCAAAGGGGCACCTGCACCCCAATGTTTATAGCAGCAATGTCCACAATAGCCAAACTATGGAAAGAGCCCAGATGTCCATCAACAGATGAATGGATAAAGAAGATATGGTATACACACACACACACACACACACACACACACACACACACACACACATATAGTGGAATATTATGCATCCATCAAAAATGAAATCTTGCCATTTGCAACAACGCAGATGGAACTAGAGGGTATTATGCTAAGTGAAATAAGTCAATCAGAGAAAGACAATTATCATATGCTCTCACTGATATGTGGAATTTAAGAAACAAAACAGGATCACAGGGGAAGAGAGGAAAAAATAAAACAAGATGAAACCAGAGAGGGAGACAAACCATAAGAGACTCTTAATCATAGGAAACAAACTGAGGGTTGCTGGAGGGGAGGAGGGTGGAGGGATGGCATAACTGGGTGATGGACATTGGGGATGGTATGTGATGTAATGAGCACTGGGTATTATATAAGACTGATGAACCACAGACCTGTACCTCTGAAACCAATAATATATGTTAATTAATTGAATTTAAATTTTAAAAAGATTTCTTTTTAAGGCTGGATCATATTTTCCATCGGGTGTATATACATACCGTATTTATCCATTCAATGGTGGATGGACACTTGGATTGTCTCTACCTTCTGGCTACTGTGATTAATGTTTCTATGTACATACATGTATAAGTATTTGTCCATCTCTGTTTTCAATTCTTTTGAGTATATACTTAAAAGTGGTATTGCTGGGGGCGCCTGGGTGGCACAGCGGTTAAGTGTCTGCCTATAGCTCAGGGCGTGATCCCGGCATTATGGGATCGAGCCCCACATCAGGCTCCTCTGCTGTGGGCCTGCTTCTTCCTCTCCCACTCCCCCTGCTTGTGTTCCCTCTCTTGCTGGCTGTCTCTATCTCTGTCGAATAAATAAATAAAATCTTAAAAAAAAAAAGTGGTATTGCTGAATCATATGGTAATTCTATGTTTAACTTTTTGAGGACCCCTCCTTCGATTTCTGAAAACATTTCTCTGTAGAAGGCGAGTTCCCAATGGACAAGCGCCTTATCCTAGGAACCATTGGATCCTAGGGCCCAAAATAGTGAGATTTCTCACTGAATTCTCAACAGCTGTGTTGATAAATGCATAAATGAATCAAATCAAATTCTAGTTCTCTGGAATGAGGGCAAGGCAGGACAGTACCTACTTATGGAATCCCTCCTCCCCATGGAGCCGCCAATGTGACTCAATTGAACACTACCTTCCCACTCCCTGATTTTCCCTACTGCAAACGCACCCAAGCACATGGATGCCTTGATGCTAAAGAACATCAAAATAATCCAAGGCAAACATCAAGAGGGTTGAAAAGAAATCATTAAAGCATCAGCTGTTTCACTGATGGATCTGAGGTCCTTATCCACCACCCTCATCCTTCTATATCCACCCCACGAGGAGTGAGGAGCAAGCAAATCAGAAGAGATTTCTTTAAACGTTGTCCTTGCTGAGCTTTCTATCATAGAATATGAGGACAGGGGGTGGGGAGGGTTTGCTTCCACCACGATATGAATATCAATACCTCCATTAGTTCATTAATATATCAAGAAGGTATTTTTCAACACATTAAATTCAATTTCAAAAAAAGCATGAACCGATGCAGTCAAACACACATGACCAAAATCCACAGTGGCCTTCCCCAGCTGCCCTTTCCAGCCATGCTCACTCCCATCTTGGGGGTGCAGGCATCCATTACTCGGCTAATTGGCAGGCCTGACTTCAGAAGGGGAAACTCCAGCCAGTCGTCTGGGCATTTCATGACTTAAGTGCACACTGACTTGAACAATATTAATGGGGCTCCAAATTTTAAGTACTGATGGCTTTCAGTAGGAATTTACATTTCTATCCTCCCGGGGCCCACAAATCACTAAATTCTCACCTGTGGTGAAGACAGCCACGAGGGGAAATTGGTTTCAAAGACGGAAGGCAGTGATAATACATGCACTGCATCTTCCTATGAGCAAATACACATAATTGTCTTTTCCCCCCTTTTTCTACATTAAATTCTCAACTCTTTACTACATCTTTTAATGAAAGCAGTGACTGAAAAATATAAACATGGATACATAATTCCCAATGAATTGGTCTCAGTGTAACTTGTAAAAACTGGATTAATGGTACAAAGCATGTACTTTATAAAAATAGCCTGTAGAAAAAAGCATTAAGCAATTACAACTCCAGCTCTGAAGGCTCCAATATTATAGGGTAATATTTCCTTAATGTTAGACTTCATTAACCCTAAGATAATCTCTCATAAATTTTGCTGATTTTTAAAGAGAAAAAAATAAATTATGTTTATTAAACTCCTGAATATGTTTATGAAAACAAGACATAATCTAGTGCCATAAACTTCTTGTCTTTATCTGAATGATCAAGGAGCTCATAAATAAAATATCACATAACAAAGTGAGTGTTAAAATTCATTACTGTAATAGCTATGTTCATGATCTATTTCATTAACACTCGTCCTCTCCTTGGATAAATGGGCTTCTTAGCCTACGAGAGGAAAGCCATTTACAAGACAAAATACTAAGCCGCTTTTTCTCATTTTCCCTTATCTCTTCTATTCCTAACTTTCTAAATTAATTCCTCTCTTAAATCTTATTGTTCCTTCCAGTGTAACTCACAGCACATTAGAGAGAGTGCAGAGCAATAGCAGCAAAGAAATGGGTCTATAGAGTATAAGTTAATTAGGGATCTAAGTGACTGGTGATGAGATTTGATGACATGGAGCCCCAAAGTGAATTTAGAAGCTTATCTTCTTAAAATATTTGAGAATGAAACACAAATAATAGAACTGCAAGAAATATTCAGTATATCAAGCAATCTACATGAGCTTAATAACTAAACTCCATTTCCTGTTTAGCTATATAGTGCAGCACCGCCGGCTGTTTCCACACACAGAATTTTCTAACCTTTATCTTCAGCGATTTTGCAGGCGATTTTATTTTTATAGATGTGTGTGCACACAAACAGTCAGAGAGAAAGGTGAATGCTTTCCCAGGAGTTACCAAAAACAGATAGATATGTCTATATGGGACTCTAAACCCACCAGTGAAAATGTACCAACTCCAATCGCCAAGTGGGTTTCCCAGCGAGGAAAACCAGGGCAAAGCAACAACGGTTCTGTGTCCTACCTTGACAATTTGTTTCATCTTAATTCAACAGAGTCCTAGGATGCTGTATCCTCTACCCAGAAAATAAGCAGAGGATGCTGTTTATGATAATGGCAGAAATTAAAACAGAATTTTACAACCGCTGAGCTGAAAGAAGGCAAAAATCCCCACACAAATATTAAACAGTGTAAATAAAAAAGAATCCACTTGTTTTTATTCCAAACTACATACCAATTTATCTGCCACTGATTCCGTGTAAAGCCCACACTCGCGAAGCTCTACATGTAGGGCGACAAGGAAAGTAATAACTGAACTCAATAAGCATTTACGGAGCATCCTCCGCAGTGAGGCATGAGGGGCAGGTGAAGAAGGACGCAGTGCCCTCAGGAAGCTTCCATTTTGTGGCTACGGTGTGATCGGCGATTCGGCACGCTGTGAGACAGACGGTGCCCCGTGCCGTACCAGAGTGATAACAGAGTGCAGGGAGTGAGCAGTGCTGACCAGGCTCCAACCAGGGCTTTCAGGATGAGAGGACATTGAGCTGGGTCTACAAGGACAGACAAGACTCCGACCGCCTCAGATCCCAGGACGTGGTCATGGTTCCTTAAAGCAGGCAGCAGACTGGCCATGAGAACTTAATTTCTTTTTTTTTTTTTAATTTTTAATGATTTTTTATTATATTATGTTAGTCATCATACAGTACATCCCCGGTTTCCGATGTAAGGCTCGATGATTCATTAGTTGTGTATAACACCCAGTGCACCATGCAATACGTGCCCTCCTTACTACCCATCACCGGTCTATCCCATTCCCCCACCTCCCTCCCCTCTGAGGCCCTCAGTTTGTTTCTCATAGTCCATAGTCTCTCATGTTTCATTCCCCCTTCTGATTACCCCCCCCTTTCTTTATCCCTTTCTTCCCCTACCGATCTTCCTACAGAGACCACATTTTTTACACAGTGGTGTTCATGGCAGCCCCGTGTGGAGCAAGTTTGTCAGCAGCGCCATTTTTCCTCCAGCATTTGCTCACTTTGTGTTTCTGCATCACATTTTGGTAATTCTCGCACTATTTCTGACTTTGTCGTTGTCGTTCTATGTGCTGTGGTGATCTGTGATCAGTGATTACGGCTTGCTGAAAGTGCAGATGATGGTTAGCATTTTTTAGCAAGCAAGTATTTTTAAATTAAGGTATGTGCACTGTTTTTGAGGCATGATGCTATTGCACACTTAGAGATTACAATGTGGTGTGAACATAAAGGTGTATATCACTGGGAAACCAAAAAATTCATTTGACTCACTTTATAGTCATGGTCTGGAACCGAACCCTCAGTATCGCTGAGGTAGGCCTGTAATTATAAACTGATATATCTATGAGAGATTCTGTTACAATGAGGGACTATTTAGTTTGAAAGGAGAAATGCGAAATACTATATGATAGTTAAAATATCCCAGGGAGTGGTGACTGATTTGGTTTTATCTTACTTTGAACAGACCCATAAATCTTTCCTTGCACTGAAAATGATGCCCTTGTTTGCTGATTGATTTAATGTGTTAAAAAAATTTAGCTTCAGAATAAGAGATTTAAAGACGTAGAAGAATTTTAGGTTGGAATGAGAAGAAATGTCCGATCTTAGGTGTTTGGGGAGAATTGGGAAGAGGATTTCGTCACATCCGTGCGCAGACACAAGATGGCGCCAAAGGAGTATCTTTTAAACCTGGTTCCTTTGTTTCGAAGCAGTCTAGAAATGAGTAATGAGTAATGTGCATTTTTTATGCATGTGGGGTTTTTTTCAAGTATCTTTCAGGGGGAGATAGCTACTGAGTTAGTGGAAGGAAAGTGCTCATAAGGTCTAGAAAGGAAATAGAGCAATGTGAGGAGGTCATCGGGCTCTACCTCTGTTCCCTTGGCTTCCTGTCCCTTCAGAGAAGCACATTCGTTTTGCCTGCTTTTGCTTGGGGTTGCCTGAGCGTGTTGTCTCTATCCTGTCGAATAAATAAATAAAATCTTTAAAAAAAAAAAAAAGTTAAAAATTGAGCTACCCTATGATCCAGCCATTGCACTACTGGGTGTTTACCCCAAAGATACAGACGTAGTAAAGAGAAGGGCCATATGCACCCCAATGTTCATAGCAGCAATGTCCACAATAGCTAAATCGTGGAAGGAGCCGAGATGCCCCCCAACAGATGACTGGATTAAGAAGTTGTGGTCCATATATACAATGGAATATTACTCAGCTATCAGAAAGAACGATTACCAACGTTTGCAGCAACACGGATGGGACTGGAGGAGATAATGCTAAGTGAAATAAGTCAAGCAGAGAAAGACAACTATCATATGATTTCTCTCATCTATGGAACATAAGAACGAGAACTTAATTTCTAATGCCACAAACATATCAGGCACCAGGAGGGAGCCCCACCTTGCCCTTCAAGAGAGGCTGGGAGCGTTCACGTGTGGGAGGGAACAGCAAGTCGCCAGAAACAGCACTCCTGATGCGCCACACCATTCACCCCAGAAACAACTGGTAATTAAGGATGTGTCCCTGGCTCATGTGCTGCACATGAACTCAGTAAGAGAACTCCCTCGCAAAAACGAGATCTACAAACCTAGGTCTGAGTAAAGCACTTGGCTTGAAATAAAAATACCTGATGATTACTGAGCACCTCCCATGTCTCAGGCACTGCTCTAAGTACTGTACACACCATATTCACTCCTTTAATCCTCAAAACAGCTCTAGTAGTGCCTCCACTGTACACACAAAAAAATGGAGCTCAAAGAGGTTAAGCGATTTGCCCAACTTCACATAGCTAATATGCAGCAAGGCTCGGGTTTAAGTGACAAGTGGGCTGATACCAGAAACCCCCAGTCCTGACAATCATACGTGGCAGAGATTGCTGTGTGCTCATCAAAATCCATTTCCTCTACCTCGTGGGCGCACCACTNNNNGAGCGTCCCCGGCCTCCTTGTAGTTAGGTGTGACCACGTGACGGAGTTCTAGCCAATGGATGTGGGAACGGACATTCGCCATCTCCAAGCCTGGCCCATCAAAACCTTCCTGTATAGTCCTCCACATTCTTTTTTCCCCTGCTGTGTGCTGGTGCAGTGGAAAGCATCCAGAGAATCCTGAGGTCCCTTGGAAGAGGATGTGGAAAGGAGGGGAAATGGAGTGCCAATAGGATTTTACATGACTGTCAAGAGATAAACATCTATTGTGTTAAGACCTAGAAATCTGGTTACAGCATTTAGCCAACGTGACACAAATCTGCCTTCCGAATCATCCCTATGGTCTCACCCTCTAAATGATGATAAAAGAGGTTTTGGGGCACCTGGGTGGCTCAGTTGTTAGGCGTCTGCCTTCGGCTCAGGGCGTAAATCCTGGAGTCCTGGGATCGAGCCCCACATCAGGCTCCTCCACTGGGAGCCTGCTTCTTCCTCTCCCACTCCCCCTGCTTGTGTTCCCTCTCTCGCTGGCTGTCTCTATCTCTGTCAAATGAATAAATAAAATCTTAAAAAAAAAAAAAAGAGGTTTCGAAGTCATCACCAAAAATGTGGCAGTCTAGCAAAGTGATGAAGAATATAGTCTAGGGGCACCTGGGTGGCTCAGCAGTTAAATGTTTTCTTTCAGCTCAGGTCATGATCTCTGGGATCAAGCCCCACATCAGGCTCCCTGCTCAGGGGAGAGTCTGCTTCTCCCTTTCCCTCTGCACCTGCCCCTGCTTGTGCACTCTAATAAATAAAAATAAAATATTTAAAAAGAAAGAAAGAAAGAAAGAAAGAAAGAAAGAAAGAAAGAAAGAAAGAAAGAAAGAAAGAAAGAAAGAAAGGAAGGAAGGAAGGAAGGAAGGAAGGAAGGAAGGAAGGAAGGAAGGAAGGAAGGAAGGAAGAAAAAATCGTCTAGAATCGGTTGAAACAGAATTGGAATCCAGTCCCTCCAATTTACTAGCTATATGATCTTGGGCAAGCTACTGAACAGTTCTGTGCCTCAGAGTCCCAGATAGAATAGCTACCCCATAGGATTGTTGCAAGGCTTTAGGGAAAACATGCATGTAAAGGACTTAGAACAGTGATGGGCACATAGAAAGCATCCACTAATACTATACTCATTATTGTTAATTAAGTCTTGCACAAAATGAACATCTGTATCAGTTAGGATGTGTAGCTGTACAAAACAAAGAACCAAACACTAAAATATCAAAGACCTAAATAAGACAGAAGTGTATTTCTCTGATCCCCAGTAGATGACCAAAGATAGGCAATCCAGAGCTGGTATGGCAGCTGCAAGAAGTTATCAGGGACACAGGCTCCTTCCGACTCTGTGCCCCTCTATCCCTAGCATGTAGCCCTAGTCCTCATGGTTGAATATAAATGCTGGCATTCCAGCCATCACAACCAGCTCCACGAAGAATGGGAGGCAACACACCAACACACAAAACCCCTCACCTTTTTAAGAAAACATTCTGAAAGCCACATACAATACTTTCATTTACGCCACATGGCCACACCTAGCAGCCTGTTGCAAGGAAGGGTGGCAGCACGCACAGTTAAAAAGCAGAAAGTCTGTCTGTAAAAGGGCAGAGAGAACAGATGTGGAATGAAATCAGAAATTCTGCCCCAGCACAAGAATCAGTAAAGAAAGCAAGCTACACTTCCACTCTTCATCCAAAGATCTGATAAACTTTCAAGAAAAAAAAAAAAAACCTCCTTTAAAAAGTAATTACCTAGTACATACCACTGCATTTTCTACTCTTGCCTTTCTACAATCCATTTTCCACACACAGCAGCCAGAATGATATGTTAAAAATGTAAGCCATGCCCCCACTTAAAACCCTCCAAAGGCTTCCCACTGCAAATCGAGTTAAGGAGTATGGATTTTATTTGTAACAGAAGGTCCCACCTGGTCTGGCCCTGTGCACCACTCTGACCCCCCCGGCTGCCCCCCGCATGCCATGGCTGTCTGTTCCCCACAGCAAAGCCTGGCTGGCTTTTGCTGCTGCTCCACTGGCGCCTCAAACATGCCAGCTTGCACCTGCCTAGAGACTTGCACTGCCTATTCTCTTTCTATCTCGCTTCTCCCTGATCTTCCCGACTGGCTGCTTCTTGTCACTCAGATATCAGCTGTAAACAGCACCTTATCAGAGCCTTCCCTGACCCCCCAGTCACACCCTACCTCACACATAGCACATCATCCTACTTTCACTCTCAGCAAAGCACTCGTCACTATTTGATATTTTTCTTGCTTACATATTTGTCTGTTTCCTTATTAGAATGCATATTCCCATTAGAGGAATGTCCATCATATTCACTGTTCAAAAAACTTCCCCAAACCCACCCACTGCAACTCCTAATTATCATCTAAGTTGACATTCCCTCATCGCACAAATATTTACTGAACACCTGCCATGTGCCAGGCACAACGACCTGGTGATGCGATTCAGCCCCAACCAAAGCCCGTTCTTACTACATAAGCTGACCATACAGACACTTCTGTTTCAGGGATGGTTATTTAATTATAGACTTTTCTTGCCTGAGACTCCGAGCACAATAAAATGATGTTCAAGGAGTCCAAAAAAGTACCATACTGAATCTTTAACAGTGTATGAAGGGAGGGAGAAGAGATGGTTTTTATGGCATCCTAAGACCCCTAAGTGAACAGCAGCTAGAAATTTTAAAAATTTGCCCATGAGGTTCAGGAACATATGCTTTCCCTGGACATAATCCACTTTATTTATTTATTTATTTATTTATTTTTATCCTGAGAGAATAGATCTGTACCCGCAGATGTCCTCACAGGAAATCCAAGGAGTACAACTGCAGGAAACACTATCCAGCAACAGTCTATGGCTCCCACACACTCCGGCTGGATGTGCAGATGAAGTCGAAACATGCAGAAGATGCACGGAAGTCGTGATGGAAAGAGAGGAGGAAGGGGCATAGGGGAGGAAAAAAGTGCATGCCAGCTGGAGGAGGGGAAATGAGAAAAGGGAGAAGGAAGGAAAACAAATCAAAGAAAGAACAGCTATTAAAAATGCTGAGTTGAAAATGTTTCAGATGGCCTCTGACATCTAATAAGTCATCTGTCTTTCTCAATACAGAAAAGTCATTACTTACTAGTGAGCTAATACCAGCAACTGTGACAAGTAAAAACAACAAAGCCCATAAAAATATAAAAGTTCACCCCTTGCAGTTAGGCGGGAAAAAAAAAAGAATGTATTCAATTTTTCAGATGAAAAACATTTGAACTGACTGAATTTATTGTAATGCAACTTGTATTATATGTTGGGAAAATGAAAAGGGAAAAAAATAGCCACTGTTCAGCCCGTCTTCAACTTTTCCTTGGAAAACAGAATACAATACATTTTTTGAGAGCATGAACTCTTCATAGAAACCAGTCATAAAACATCCACATGGCATTCTGGCTACAGGCCATCCATTCTCATAAAAGAGGCATGAATTAAGAGCACCTCTGCCTGGCCCACAAAGACCCCTATAGTACCACCTCCTCAGAGGGCAGACCCTGTGCCTTAAGTGCAGCATGAGGGATGCAGGTCAGATAGAGGAAGAACTTGAGAGCCCTCAGGCTAACCAGAGGTATGGGAGGAGTCTTCTTCCCTGGGAGAGGCTATAAGCGATCGTGTTCATAAGCAGACCAGGCGAGATGACAGCACAAGGATGTCATCAAAAGCAAAAGGCAAGCTTTGCCTTCCCATAGCCCTAAATGTCATGACCATCCCAGGACTCATCTTTGATTCTTCTTTCATTCCTACAGTCAATCTACCAACAGGCACTGATGTATTTCAAACAGTGGTGTTGGGAAAATTGGACAGCCACATGAAGAGGAATGAAACTGGACCATTTCCTTACACCATACACAAAAATAGACTTAATATGGAGGAAAGACCTCAGTGTGAGACAGGAATCCATCAAAATCCTTGAGGAGAACAAGGCAGCAACCTCTTCGACCTCGGCCGCAGCAATTTCATCCTAGACACATCACCAAAGGCAAGGGAAGCAAGGGCAAAAATGAACTATTGGGACTTCATCAAGATAAAAAGCTTTTGCACAGCAAAGGAAACAGTCGACAAAACCAAAAGACAACCGACAGAATGGGAGAAGATTATTTGTAAATGACATATCAGATAAAGGCTAGTATCCAAAATCTATAAAGAACTTATCAAACTCCACACCCAAAGAACACATAATCCAATCAAGAAATGGGCAGAAGACATGAACAGACATTTCTGCAAAGATGACATACAAATGGCCAACAGACACCTAAAAAAGTGCTCAACGTCACTCGGCATCAGGGAAATATAAAATCAAACCCACAATGAGATATCACCTCACACTGGCCAGAATGGCTAAAATTAACAATTCAGGAAATGACAGATGTTGGCAAGGTTGCAGAGAAAGGGGAACCCTCCTACACTGTTGGTGGGAATGCAAGCTGGTGTAGCCACTCTGGAAAACAGTATGGAGGTTCCTCAAAAAGTTGAAAATAGAGCTACCCTAGGACCCAGCAATTGTACTAGTGGGTATTTACCCCAAAGATACAAATGCAGTGATCTGATGGGACACCAGCACCTCAATGTTTATAGCAGCAATGTCCACAATAGCCCAACTATGGAAAGAGCCCAGACGTCCATTGACATATGAATGGATAAAGAAGATGTGGTATACACACACACACACACACACACACACACACACACACACACACAATGGAATATTAAGCAGCCATCAAAAAAATGAAATCTTGCCATTTGCAACAACGTGAATGGAACTAGTGGGTATTATGCTAAATGAAATAAGTCAATCAGAGAAAGACAATTATCATATGATCTCATGGATATGTGGAATTTGATAAACAAGGCAGAGGATCATAGAAGAAGAGAGGAAAAAATGAAACAAAGAAACCAGAGAGGGAGACAAACCATAAGAGATTCTTAATCTCAGAAAACAAACTGAGGGTTGCTGGAGTGAAGGAGGGTGGGAGGCATGGGATGGCTGGGTGATGGACATTGGGGAGGGTATGTGTTGTGGTGAGCACTGTGCATTGTGTAAGACTGAAGAATCACAGACCTGTACCCCTGAAACAAGTAATACATTATGTTAATGAAAACAAAAAGAAAAAATATAACCTGAATCTCTCTACTTCCTTGCACCTTTACTGCTCACTCCCTAGGTCATACTGCCACATCTATCTTCAGAGGCCACCACAATCACTTTCTAACTGGACCCCCAGCTTCTATTCTTGCTGGCTGAATTTCCAACCAGTAGCCAGTGTGGTTTTCAAAAACACAAATCAGATTCCATCATCTCACTATTTAAAACCCATCACTGGCTTTATTGGTTTCCCATCACACTTTGAATCAAATCCAAACTCCTTCATAGGCTCAATATCTCCACAGTTGGCTCTGGCCTCCTCCTCCTCTATCAAAATTCTACTCCCACATTCCCAGCCAGCCCCACCAATCTCCTTTGTCTCCCTTGAATTTGCCTGGACCTTTGCACCTGCCATTCCTTCTACCTGGACAAGCTCTCCTGAGCTTCTCAGAGTTGTATGCTTACCATTCCACGACCTCATCAAGAGCTGCCTTTTTTAAGAGGGCCTTTCCTGGCCAGTGTATCAAAACAAAAAAGGGCCTCTTCCTCCAAGTCACTTTCAATTCCATCACCTACTTTTTAGAGCCATAGGAAATTGTCTCATGTGAAACCTTTTTTTTTTTTTTAATTTACCATCATCCTTCCCAACAGGATGGTAAGTTCCCCAAGTATAATGTCGTCATCAGCCTCATCCACAGGTACATTTTCAACTGGTCCAACAAGTGCCTGGCATATAGATGGTGGTCAATAAATGTCTGCAGGGTAAATGGATCAGTGACATGAAAGGGTCATAAAGATGAATGGGCTTCTTGAGACTCTAGAGAGTCTCAACTCACAACTCCACCTATTTCACATATGGAAGAACAGAGACATAGCAAAGTCAACCCAACTTCAGCCACGGTGAACACACAGCATGGTACTCCTATCCTATGCCACGTGTGCCCTTCCCCTTCTACCCAGGCCTGGGAGCCTGTATCAGGTAATCCCAGACCACTCCAAAGAGGCAAGGAACAACATAAGGAGGAGGAGGAAGACTGCCAAGGTAAGGCAGGTACAGATACACAGCAGCTGAAAGTGGCTACCCATGATACCATTCAGACCGAAACTGGTCTCAGAATTGTGGGAGTGAATGGACGCAAGGCAAACCACAGAAGCAACAAACTCTACACTAAAAAGCACATCAGAAAAAACAAGTCCATTGTTTTAACACATGTCTAACATGATCCGGGAAGGTCAACACTAACAAAATGTTTACAGCAAGACATAAAAACACACCCAAGGTAAGGTCTCTGGCCCTACCTGGCCCAGTTGCTTAACCTCCCTGGGCCTCATTAAGGATTAAATCAGTCTGGCCCAGACTTGATGTCATTAGCGTACATTTTCATAACTTTACTATTCTCGAGTATACCACATATACTATTTACTGAATATTTTAATGTCAACAAATTGATTTCTAGAAGAAATAGTATATCATCTCCACAAGAAAAGTATCACTTGCCAATGACCCACAGAATATACACACCCACAGGTAAGAGGAAAACAAAATCCCATTATTCAATCCTACCTAGCTTCTCTTTAAGTGCTGAAGAGTCTGAGCCTGAGACTCATCTTTATTTAAAGAAACAATCTGTCGAGCATTAGGAAGGTATGAAAGAGAGACCAGCACCAAACTGGTGCTTTTTCCTAGATGTCACCCAAAGGATTGAAAGAGAATTGAAAAGGGAGTAACACTCTCACAGCATGAGTCCATGCTGGCCCATGCCTTGTTTGTTTACTATCTCAAACCATCGTCCATGACACATATGCCACTTTGGGAAATCCTGGTTTGAGCACAGAATCCTGAAGGCCTCCACTAATGTTCTACCACCCTATGACTGAGGATCAGTGTGTGTGACCCACATGATGAGAGAAGCAATGGATTTAGTAATGCTGACGGGGCTGAAAGAGAATTTCCTAGGAGTAAATGAGAAACAAAGATCATTGTAGAGGATGGGGGGAGGAGGATAATGGTGATGATAATGACCACTGTAATAGCAACTAACATTTATTTGGTGCTTACTGTGGGCAAGGGGTCATGCTCAGGAATTTGATCTTCACATCTTTTCTTCGAGGTGGGTGAGATTCCTTTTTAATAGCTTAATTAAGGTACAAGGGATACACACCAAAAAAAAAAAAAAAGTAAAAGAAAAACAACGCACATGTGGAATGTATATAATTTGATGAGTTTGGATATATTCTTACACCATGATACTATCACAATGATCAAGATAACAGACATATCCATTACCTCCAAAAGTTTCCTTGTGTCCACTTTTTTCTGAGGTAAGTACAATCATATTCCTATATTAAAGATGAAGAAATTTAAAGTTAGCTAAGAAAACAAAATGTTTATTATTTTGATGTAAGATAGCTGAGGTTATTTAAATGTTGGCCAAACTTTTGTCCATGACCCACAATAAAACAGTAGGTTAAACCACATTCAATCCCCAATATCTGTCTGTGTCTTTCCTATAGAAATGGCCACTGCATATGTCCAATCTAATGTATTTTATTTTGGGACTCAGTACACAAAATAAACACACACACACACACACACACACACACACACACATATATAAATATACACAAAATTCAAACATTCTGATATGAATATATCCGTATGTGTGTACATGTCTGGATACACACATAAATGTATATATCTCATAGAAAAGTTGTGTAAACCAGTATTTATCCTAATTATGTTCCATAATTAAATCTCTTAATGGCTGTATTTTATTTTAGAAGACAGAAGTTATATTGACCATTTCGAAAACTGAACTCTGATATTTTCTACTCTGTTCTATTTTTTATAATGTTGGTTACACCCACTAAATTGATTTTAGAGATCACTAATGGGATGCAACTCCCAGCCTGAAAAATACTGAATCAAAGGAACTCTAACCATCATCAAGGAGATCACAGAATCACCTTCAGCTAGGTGATGGCTGGCATTTCATGCCATCTCCTCAAGTTAGAAAGCTGTGAGAAGCACTGGGGCTGGCCTGCCATGTTTGTTGAATAAACAGAATTTCTTTATTTAGACTCCAAGGTTAACTATCATGCTAAATACTGTATCATAAGTTTAGTTGTATAAAGGCAATATAAGGAAAAGCAACTTTGATAGATGTCTTTTTTCCTCCAATTACTTAAATATTTAAATAAGAGGCTTTTGTTGTTAAGTATGAAAATGATACCAAATGATAGTTTGAAAAACTGAAGGTTGTTTCCTGTGGGCAAAGGATTGAGAGCTAAAAAGGAGTAGGACATGAAGTGGGGCTGCTAGTTTTTTATCCCAAATCTTAAGCCTAACAATGTCCTTTGACTCTAAATGGCATTCGTGTTTTACACTGGGGAAAACAAAATTATATAATTTACAAAATCCAATCTTAGAAACAATTGAGTGTAGTAAACACTAGTTTGGGATTCTGAAGACCTGCGAGCCTGGGAAAGCCGACTTCTTGGATAAGGGTCAGACCCTGAAGCTTCCTCGACATCTACAATTTTAGGACTGCATGACCATAATATATCTGGTGGTGATTTTCAGAATCATTTTAATGAAAGGATATGGCATTCCAAGATCACCCAAATGGTAAAAGCTCCCAATCTGGCACATTAAAACTCGGAGCAAGCCAAGGGCCCTCACCACACAGCAACTCAAGTAATTCCAGTGTATCCCTTCAGAGAACCCACTCAATTGTGTTATTTCTTCTCAAGCCTGGTCCCTATCACATTTCATAAGTTATAATTTTATGTATCACGTTACTTTTTTCATGTTAACCAAGCACCTTTCTTGGAGTTTCTTTCTTGAGTGCTTTCAATGTAGACGCAAAATTTATTTGAATAACACCGTAATTAAATCTCTTAGCGGCTGTATTTTATTTTAGAAAATAGGGATTATATTGAACTTTTTTTATTGAATTGTCAGTTTTATCTTAACTGTGGCTTAACCCTCTAATCTAATTATTTCTTCTAAACCTACTTTACAGCTAATAAAAGAAAGTTATGAAAAATTAAATTACATAATAAAGCATGTAGCAGGTGTAGCTATCATAAGACTCTCAGATTGAAAAACTAGCATGAAATAATTTACACTGTTGAAAAGCTGGGGGTTCTTTACTCATATTATAAAAAACATTAAATAAAATGAAGAAACCTTTTTAAATGAACTAGTAAATCAGGCTACTCTAATTCCTGTGTATACCTTTAGAAAGATTAAATCATCATAATGTTATGCCCACTTTTCAATCACAGTAGAATCAATCCTACAAGACTGACTGGTAAGGTCCCTGCTAAAAGGTTTTGTAAAAGAACTACTCCCACTTCCCTCTTAACTCACTTTCAAAGCATTTAGTTTTCAACTTTAAAAAAAAAAAAAAGAAATTCTTATTTCATCCTTGTTTTCCCCTAAATGCTTTATTTTCCATTAAGGCCATGTCAAAATTTAGTCTTCCAAAAGTAGGGTGCCCATGCCCTACAAAACACCTGCACAGATAAATATTGTGAAAATGACTACTCTGATGAAATTAAATGCATTCAGGTAATTCTTCTTGGCCATAGGAATCCATTAAACAATACCTTAGTTCTAGGATCATCAAAATCTCCAACAAATATTTGTAAGACTCAGCAAATAGGGACACCCTTGCCGCAGGTCAGCAGAAGCTACAAAAGTGTACGCGTGTGCCTCCCTCATTTACACTTGGATTTTCCTGAATCCTGAACTCAAAGCTCTGATCTTAGCCAAGACAGGAGATAATCCTGTCTTCATAGTAGATTGGCCAAAAAGAATTTTAAGTAGTCTTACCAATTACCCATTCAGTGAAGTGAACAAAGACCACCAAATTAGTTGCAAGGAGAATTCAGTGAGTTGGGATTGTGTTGTCTGGGTTTGCTTAGGCCAAACACCTCTTCCAGTATGAAATTAAATCACTTCTTTAATGATCTCTCAGCTAACTCTGGTGGAACACTTACTCTGTATAAAACATGGCATAGAGGGGGCGCCTGGATGGATCAGTCGTTTAAGCATCTGCCTTCAGCTCAGGTCATGATCCCAGGGTCCTGGGACCCAGCACTGCTCAGTAGGGAGCCTGCTTCTCCCTCTTCCTGCCCCCGTCCCCAACTGCCCCACTTGTGCTCTCACTCTCTCTCTCAAATAAATAAATAAAATCTTAAAACAAACAAACAAAAAACCATGGCATGGCATTAGATAAAATGAAAGACATAAAAAGCATTAAACAATGCCCCTGTTTTCAAGGGAGAATTGTTCATCTATCTGGTGGTGAGACACAGATATGAAGAGAGGCCTAATTAAGTCTAGGGCAGAGAGATCTGGCAAACAACCACCTAAGTGATCAAGGTTAACCAGACCAGTGAGAAGCCAAGTTCACATCATGACCCCTCCAGATAAGTTGATAATAATTCCTGTATGGTATTTTCCCCAAAACCCATAACCCCAATATAATCCTAAGAAAACAAATCGGACAAACCCAAGTTGAGAGACAAAATACCGGAGCGTACACCTTGAAACTGTCAAGGTCATGAAAAACAAGGCTGAACAGTCACAGACCAGAGGAGACCAACAAGACAGGACACCTAAATGCGGTGTGGTGACCGGGACCCTGGACTGGAGGCTAGCCCAGAAAAAGAACATTAATGGAAAGAGTGATGGAAAAATAAAGTCTGGAGTTTTAGTTAATAACGTTACAATGTCAATTTCTTAAATTTGACAAAAATACCATGGTGATATGAAATCATAATAGGGGAAATGGAAACTGGGCTGGGGTATAGAAAAAGTCTGTACCATGCTTGAAACTGTTCTGTAAATCTAAAATTTTAACAAAGTAATATGTTTTAAAAACCCAATACGTACTGTATACACACATACGTAACAGTGAGAAAGAAACTGAATAAAATATGTAAGTGGTACAGAGGTTTTCTAAAGATTACATTTAGGTTGAATTTGATGAAATTGCCAATATTTCCCCTTTTTTAAAAGATTTTATATATTTATTTATTTATTTGAGAGAGAGAGAGAGAGAGAGAGGCAGAGGGAGAAGCAGGCTCCCCACCAAGCAAGGAGCCTGACATGGGACCCAATCCCAGCACCCTGGGATCATGACCTGAGCTGAAGGAAGACGCTTAACTGACTGAGCCACCCAGGCACCCCCTTTCTGACCTATTAAATAGCATTTTCAAATAATTCAATCTAATAAATGGCTATGGGCTGGGAAGAACTCATGATGAAATGGAGCTTATTTATTCTAGATATGGAAGGAACTGAAAGGAGAAGGGGACAGTATGAGCTGAGGTGGGAACATACACGATGTGGTCAAAGACAAGGGAGAAACCCGCCCATGAGTTTAGGCCAGGAAGTGACAGAAGATTCTTCGTCAGAGGAAGGACACTGAGCAGGGCCGTACATTTTAATACATAAAAAAGATCCGGCTGGGGGTGCCTGGGTGGCTTAGTCCATTGAGCATCCAACTCTTGATTTTGGCTCACGTCATCATCTTAGGGTCGTGGGATCAAGTCCTGCTCCCTCTCCCTCTGCTCCTTCCCCTGCTCCCACTCTCTCTCTCAAATAAATAAACAAATAAGTAACTTTAAAAGGAAGGAAGGAAGGAAGGAAGGAAGGAAGGAAGGAAGGAAGGAAGGAAGGACGGACCTGGCCTCCAAGAAACGAGGAATGTCCTCTGGAAAGGACTGCAGCCCCTCGTGACATTGACATGTGAGCTATTCCTACTACATCAAGGGCCTCATTTTCCAACCCAGAGTCAAATTCTAGCACAGTGGAAAGATCGCTACCACACCAAGTGCCAGAAGAAGTCCTAACTCTGCCTCTGCCACCGAGGGGGTAAGATACCCTGAACAAGCCTCTTACTCTGTCTCCACCTCAGATTCCTACCACAGACAGAAGTGGAGGTGGAGGGGTCACTCTGTAAGGCCTCCTCCAGCTCTAGAATACTAACTCCAACATGGACTATATTTCCTGGCTCTCGAAAGCAACATGTGGTTCACTCAAGTCGAATGATGCAAGATCCGTGAAAGAAAAAACACTGAGAATAAAAGGGCTATGTTTTTATACACAAGAGTCTATTCTTTTATGATACATGTCTAGACCCCTCTAAATATTTAAACAACAATACTATACCAGTATGAAAACTCCCTAAATCAGGCTCTGTGGTTAAGGAGGATATATGAACAGATGTGATCTTATTAAGGCCCTAATGTAACTCACAAACAATTTGTCATATCTGACGGGTATTGTTAAATTATGTCCACCTGCCAGAGGCAACCAGAGAAATTACCATCCGCCTTTACTCGGCTTCTACTCAAAATTCCCTAAAAAGCTCCTGTAGATGTGTCTAGGATATGTATTTTTTAAAGCAGTAACCTAATTGTCACCAGCACATAACAGCCAATGTCTCACAATTCCTTTTCATGTATATTTTATTATGGGTCCAACTGTTTCAACACCCTAGTGGTTCAACTTTAATGTAGCTCAGGAAACCCCCTAAGTAATATCACAAAATGCTTAACATCTGTGAAACTTGGACCCAAAAATGTTCCAATTTTTTCTTTGGTTTGGGAGGGGGAAACGGGGAGGTGGGGGGCGGGAAGGGGCGCTGCGCTGGCCAGGGTTTTCATTAACAATCATGTTCGAGCTCACAGTTTTTCTTGATCACCTCACAGGCAGGAAGAATGTTTCGAGTTTACCTTACTAAATGTTCAGAATCATTTCAAACTGCAAGCACCACGCTTGCTTAGAGTCTGTTTAAAATGAACCCATTTCCTTTCCTTTCTCTAAATATTTGCCTCCTCTCCCCTTCTTGCATTACAGTATTTTAATTAAGTGAAACAATGAAAAGAGAGAGGGGGAAAAATGAAGTGTGAAGCATGGGGCACATTTCCCAAGCTATTTCAAAACTTTGCAGAGCTCTCTGGCCTCCAGTGGTGTTTGAAATATTCTTTATCCCACTAAGGAAAGGATGAAAAATTGATCTCCTCCAAACTTCAAATACTGCATATTTCCACAACTGCAGACTGCAGGAAAGAAAGGCAGGCTTAGGAGTTACCAGACCAAACAGGAAGCAGTTCTCAGAGGACCCACGGCTCATCCCAGGCAACTCCACCGGCAGAGTGTGCACACAGAGCCGCTCAGAGAATAAACACGGCTCCACTTCTGAGAGAAATCAAAGCAAATCTTAGAAAAACTGAACATGGAGTCAAACCTCAGTAATTCGGATTAACTAAGGGGAAGGTCAGGTTGGTTCAGGACAAAGCCTTGATAGTAAAGGAGGGGGTTTTGGGGTTTTTTCTTTTTCTTTTCTTTTCTTTTTTTTTTTTTTTTCAAAATCCAACAGCATTCGTTGCAATGTTCACCCCAACCCTTCCGTTCAGCTTCATGTCTTAGCAGCCTCCTCTGAGCTCCCCGTCTCCGCTGTGCTGCCCCAGTGTGCTCTTCACTAGTCTCCATGCAGACCATAACTTCCTCCATCCCGATCCTCCCCGCCTTTGCCTGCAATGCCCCATTCCCCACTGTCTACTTGGTAAACTTCCCAATTTTCAAGACCCCACCTCAAATGTCAGCTCCCAAACAGAATGAATAGCACGGATCCCACAGCACGTTGGGCACATCTAGAATATAGCAAAGTGGTTCTCCCCCTGGCTGAGTGGTATCAAAATCATCTGGCAAACTTCGCCATAAACCCCAACCCCCGCACCCCATCTCTAGCAATTCTGAGGGAGTAGGTCTGAGGTACTGCCTGAGCAATGGGATCACTTTCCAAGCATCCCAGGTGATGGTTATGTGCAGTCCTGTAAGCTGCAAACCTTCTGTACAGAACTCATCATGTGGTTTAGAATGAGTTACCCATACCCCAAAGACAGAGAACCCTTAAAAAGGCCTGCTGTAGACAGGGACAGAGAACGTGAATCCTTCAAGAGGCTTCTTTAAGAGTAAGGAATTTGCTGTGATTTCAAAGCTTTTGTCCGCATGAGGCTCACCATCAGCACTCATTTCTTTTCTACCGTGTGCCTCCCACCCACCTCCACAAGGGGTAACACGCTTACTCGAAAGTGGGGAGGACCTGCTGCTCCAGCTCCACTTGACTTCCCATTGTTTCCCCAACACAGTAGGCACTTTGCCACCTGCATGTCCTTGCCCGTCTTCTCCATCTGGTCCAACTGCATGCCTTGGTCAAGGCCTGAAAATCATTTCCCCTCTTGAAGCCTTCTTCTGCCCACTCCAGTTCCCAGAGATTTGCTTTCCCCACTCAACTCCACTTAACTTAGCACCTGTCCTCAAGTGCCTTGATTGGTGAATGATCTCATAGGATGCATATGAAAAGCTTCGTTGTGGAGAGAGTAAGGAACAAGTATCTTACAGAGATTTTCACTTCCTGCTCCTAAGGCTGGACGTACAGCAGGCACTGCATGTGTATTTGTTGCTAGAACCCACCCAGAGTTGGCCTCTTTCTTTCCAGGCCAGGATGCGGGACAAGAAAAGAAAGGTAAGGACTAAGACCAGCACTGCTCTAGAAAATCCACACCATAAACATTACACCAAATACTCCCATGCTAGAAAGAATTCTACTCTGACCTCCATAACCTTTGCCCAGTGGTACTGCTTCTATGATTCCATTATACTACATGGCAAAAAAGGCTTTTGCAGATATAGTTAAGGATACTAATCAATTGGCTTTGAGTCACAGAGAATTATCTGGTTGAGCCATATATAATCACATGAGCCCTTTTTTAAAAGTAGAGATTTTCTCTGACTGGTAGCAAAAATGGAGATAGCGCACGGTCTGCTCGAAGATGGGGGGCCCATAAGGAAAGGGTCTAACAGTGTCCTCCAGAAGCTGGGAGTGAAACCTAGAAAATAACCAACAAGAAAACAGGTATCAGTCCTACAAAGGTAAGAAGCTTAGTTCTACCAGTGCTCTGAAGGAGCTTGGAAGTGGATTCTTCCCAGACCCATGAGATGAGAATGCACCTCAACTGATTTCAGCCTTTATAGGTAAGACCCTAAGTAGAGAACCCAGACAAGCCTGCCTGGATTCACCAACCTACAGACAGTAATTGGGTACTGTTTCAACCACGAAGAGTGCAGTAGTCTGTTGGAGAGCAATCCCCAGCCTTCTCCCTCAAACCAGTCAAACAAGGAAAGTCCCTCCTGTCAATTAATAAACATATCTTAACTTACTTATTCTGATTAACATAGATTCCATGTACATATGAATGACAGACTTCTGAAAGAGTAAAAGGTACTAGACCAAGGCAAGGTACCCTCACTATACCTCTCAAAATCCACGCCTCCATTCTATTCTTCTATTAAGAAGTGTAGCAAAATGTCATAATGGTCTCCATAGTAAGTGCTACTAATGAGAGAGTCATTCATGACTTACTAGAAATTGAGTGACACCCTGTGTCATCTGTTTCCAATGCTATTTACTTCGCACAGTTTGTCACTGACCAACAGAACTCTGGATTCTTAGCCAATCTGGAGAGTACCCAATCAAGCACAGGATAAATATTCCTTGTCTCCGTGTAGGGATAAGGGAACCTGAGTGCTCACGCTTTCTTATGAAGCTAATAATCCTACTGCTTCTTCCCTCCCCCCCCACCTCGCCTGCTGACAGGCAAGAGGCAAGTGGTCACAGAGGGGCTTTTGGTGCAACATTCTCTATATCCACTCTCCTGGGGTCTCCCTAAACGCACACATCATGTAGGGCTCTCTCTCAAGGGCCATGTGAAGTTGGCCTCAACCATGTAGCCTAGGGCTGGGGGAGGATGAGAGCCATGACTGCCCCTCTCCACCAGCCTGCCATGCTTACGGATGATGCCACCGGCACACACGTGCTTTCCTAGCAGCCATTCCTGAAGTCACCTGCCAGGCCACTGCCCCTCAGCTGAAGGCTCCCATTTGTCTGCGTCAGCATCTGTCTGAACATCGCACTTCCATCATCTACAGAGGAAACTGATGTTGACGGCACAGCAAAGGAATGTAACTACAGCCTATTCTAAAAGCACGCATTTATTTTATTTTATTTCAGAAATGTATGCATTATGTATGGCTGTACATAAACGTTTTTATAGAGCCTCTTAAATGATTTACCATGAGGTAGGTGTTGATTATAATCTCTGCTTATTTAAGAGAGCCTTGTTTACCCCATAGTAGTTAATACATCGAGACATGTTTCAACTAACAGTGACACCAGTAAACAAAAGTTACTGATCTACCTCGTGAGTTATAAAACTTGTAACATGTTGTAAACAGTTCTGTCATTTTACTTAGCATATTGCATTGTGTGAGCCGCCTTATTTATCTAGTGGTAAATCTTTATGTATCAAAAATGCTACAGAAGGCACAACAGATAAATTACAGACAGACACTAACATCTGACTAGTTAATCAAACAAATAGGACATGTAACAAAGAGAAAAGCTATAAATATTGACAACAAGCTGCTTCAGTCACAAAAACATTCAATACTTCAGTTCTCAAGTGTGAGTTTTATATCAGTCCCCTGGAAACAGTTTGTATCCTCCAATAAATTTTTACAGTTGATTCACCTGCCTGATACCCCTCAGCCATTTCCTTCAGAAGCTGTCAAACCCGCCAACGATAATATATGGCCCGACCAACAAGAACAGCTGTAGCCATTCTCTCTGCAGGTTCTTGCACCCTGTTCTGCATAAAATAATACATCAAGATTAATTGATTTCCCGTCAGTCTCACAGAACAGAAAATTAATTTTCATGTAGCTATTTTCCCCAGCATATGAATTTTGTACATGGCAAGTAATTTAAGTTTTTAATTATTCATGAGCAAGGAGGGGGTGGGGAGAAACATGATAAAGTAAGCTTGCAAAAACCCCAAGGCCAATCCCTGGGCCTGGGTTTGTGCTGAGGCAACAATAGCATTCGCTAATGCCCATATAAATAATATATGTATTAACATACATCTTAGTACAACACCAATTTCTCTCACTCTGACCCAAGACTACCAGGTCACCCCACGGTACTTTGTCAAAGTCGCTGCGCTGGTTACATGTGACATGCTGTGGGGAAACACAGAACATGTCAGCCATATTGAATTGACCTCTGCCTGCCTCTCGGCGGCGGCCACACAGCCCAGGCATGATAGGAGGTAATTTAACGGTCAGTGTGTGAGTGGGACCAAGCAAAAGTTGCTAATCAGCCAGGTGCTACCTCAGCAAGTCTTCCATTTGCAGGTGCCACTGACTTGTGAACAAGAAAAATGTAACCAGAAAATATAAAGAAAGCATTTGACTCACTCAGGCCTCATCTTTCACAGACTCTCAGCAGACCAGCACGAGAAAAACTGTGTCCTCGGAAAGGAAAAAACCACAACGTGAGCACCTCTGGCAATCAAGTATATTTGCTAAAAGGCGAGCTAAAACGCTCCCACAGTACCTCCTTAAAAATTTCATTGGCATACTTCATACAAACTGCAAGACAGGCAAATGTGCACAGCCTGCCTCAAGTCACGCTTGGTTTAACCCCGTTAGAACCAGACCTAAAGCACCTCACACAGCGCTCTCCAGCACGGAGGAAACCGGCCACCAGAGTCAAGGATGTTCAGTCACTCGTTATTTACTGATGGCTTCTGCCCTGAATATTAAGGTTTCTTGTGAAATCAGGAGGTCACTATAAATAATTCATCTTCCACCAGTTACACGATAAGACCCCACCAGTATAAGGAAGAGTGGATAAGACAGAGGAGAGAATCTGATCAAATCACCAAACTCATATGGGGCAAGAGGAGTCCAAAAGCGAGATGAGGAAAGAGAGCCCTCTCTCAACCCCGTCAGTGGCAGAGGAAGAACATTAACCAAGGATTTCTGAGAGGAGAACTTGTCTTGGGTAACTTGAATAAGCAGCTCTGATTTGGGGCATGCCCCGTACCACACTACCCCCTGCCCCCGACCCCTGACTCCAACCAGCGAAGGCCCCACTAGCAGGGGGAGTCCTTTGGTAGGGAGGAGACAAGCTGAGAAGATCAAAAATAAAAATGAAAGGAACTCAAGTCAAAACAAAGAAACATTTTTTACCCGGGGGGGCGGCCGGGGTAGAGGTAGAGGTAAGGGGTGCTTGGTTGGGGGAAGTGGTTGGGTTTGATGAATCCGATGAAATATTAATAAAGACACAAAAATGGAAATTCCTATGAACATCCTTTTTCAACAGCTGATACTAATGGACACTCGAACCAAAACCAGAGAAATCGAGAAATTGCTTCTCTGCTTAAAGTAGCCATGCCTCACGCTGGAGAGCAGAGCAAAATTGTGCTTGCCTTATTTCCACCCTAAAACCTGTTTCCCAGTAACCAGTAAAACCTGTAAGAACTCACTTCACCCAGAAATCTGGCACTCACGTAACGGCAGAGAGCAGGTTGTTTTAATAGTTTCAGAACAGGCCTTCAGGATTCTATTTCTATTACCTTGATGGCCCCCAAACAAAGGGGTCACACGATACATCATGTCAGGAAGCTAATTATTAGCACCGAAGACCAGCTAGTCAACTTAGGCTCAGTTAAAATTAAAAGGAGGGGAGGCATTCTCCATTGTTTCATGTGGCATATTTGTGAAGGGAGGGTCAGTGAGGTTTGCCGAAGTCTTTGTACCTCTGGGTTTAAAAACAAAACAAAAACAGGATAAGGAAATTACATCCAGCATTGAGACCCCAACAACAAAGGCCTCGCTCAGCCGCTACCAGACAAAACCAGATCGTGGTGCCCCAACAGGGTCCAGTGCCAAATAACATGTTCGGGCCCCCCTGACCTCCTTGAGATGCCCGTGGCCACATTCCTGGGATGGCCTCCCAACACTCCTGCCCAGCCGTGTTCGGGTGAAACCGCAAGGCCCAGGGAATGCCAGGGAAATTCTCGGCTAATTATTTCTCACTCCCAAACATACTTGACACACTTCTCACTTTGCTAAGAGTTCTGCTGGACTAGTAGATTTAAAAGGGTTGACGAAGCAAAGCCGCTGCGGGGAAGAGCTGCTCCCGTCAGGACACTGTGGGTTTGGCGTGCCCGTGACTGGCGGTGGAGCTCCAGGAACGCAACGGAAGGAGTCGATCCAAAGAAACAACTCTGGCCATCAGGTGTGTGTAGCCATCCATGCTCCCCTGCGCAGCCCCGCTTTCCTCGCACCCCCAAGAGCACGGCAGCTGCCATCTGCATGGTAACAAAGAGGCGCTTCAGATTCTACCTGTGTTTGTAGGTTTTCTTCATCTGATGGGGAGGAGGAGGTGTGCTTTATCTCATTTTGAAAATAATCCCATCAAGAACATAAATGAACTCATTATGCACACCGTAAAAATATATATGTGTGTTGGCAATTCTGTAACTAAAAACGTAAAAAACTTCTTGAAGTCGATGCTGCTAGTGGCATAGCTTAAAGGTCTTTGTTTCTGTAAATTCAATTGAGTGTTTCTATTTCCAAGTCTGGCAAGAGGTTCTAATTATTGTTAGAAGCCTAATTAGCATTTAGTATTACATTACAACAACTGCAGCAAAATTGTACCCATTCTCCAATAAACAGTATTCACAGTATGCAATCAAGCCGCTGTACCGAGCAATGAGAATTAATAGCACCGCACGACAATGGTAAATCCTCCATCTCCCGCTGTGTGTGTTTAATAATTTTTCACTCCTTCCAGATTGTTCCCATCAAGCACAATTCCCAAGGTCCTAATCAACCACCCTCCCCATCAATACTACACAGAGATCTGAGCACTGAAAATTATCTGCAATTTCAAAAAGTGCTTTGTTGCATTATTAGGCCACTGACCTAAGAGGTAATGGGTAAATAGTTTCTGAAAAATGTCCAAAGCACAACATAAATTAAAGCTTATAGTCTTGCCTGCTGTTCTCACCATAGCTATAACTGCGAACTATTACGGTTTTTACACAATATTCCTAACTATAATTTTACACCATAATATTGGTGCAAAGCGCCAAATGTTCCACTTTCACGTGCCTTCATTTACTAAACAAGAAGGAGAGTTTGGGGAGGAAGCTGACATATTTGGTCCTTTAGAATTACCCTTGGCTGCCTTCCCTCCTACTGCCTTTCCCCTTTGCTCACTGCCCCCCATACAAAAAAAAAAAAATGTTTCTAATTAACATGTAAGCATTTTACAGTGGGCAGAGGTAAAAGACATTTATAAACAGTACCAGTCAGGCTTTCTGCACCTCACGCACACATGGGTGAGCCCGGGAAATTAGGATATGATGCTTCTGATGGACTCGAGGGTGGACTAGGTAATCTCAGAGGAAGGAGTAGTTTATGGTGCCTTCTGTTGCCTGGTGACAAGTGTAACAGTGCCACACAAGCCTAAAGCAGGAGAAGAAACACTGTTTTCAACAATCTGAAAAGCATTCTTGGGGCTAATATGAAAAGAAGTTTTTGACCAAGGAAAACAGAGCATAGAGCCTCAGATCGTAGCATAATGCAGGAACAAGCCTTCCAGAGTGGCTAACCCAGAGGCAACACACAGCACATCACAGCAATCCCCACTGAGAATACACACCAGCACTAATCTAGGAGTTTGGGTTGGTTACTGTTGTTGTTGTTGATTATTTGTTTCTTTTACATGGGAGCAAAGAGACAAGGGACTTCTGACCCCTCAACCCAACCTAACCAAGTAAACATCTGAGGGCCTTTCCTAAGCAAAGCTAAACGCTAGATTAACCTGTGGTTGGCCACACTCTACCAATTAAAATATTTTTTTTTATTTTACCACTATACATCACACCCTTCAAAACAAAAGTCTTTCACAACATTGGTAGATGAATGTCGTCAATTTCTCAAGATGAACGACTTACAGAATACTATACCAAGTTCTCTCCAGTATCATTGTAATATTCTACTCCTTGGTCATACAGTCATTTATTAATCCATTCAACAAATAGTGATTGAGTGCCTACCACTGTTCCAGGCACTTCGAATACACTGTTGAACAAAGTGCAAAGATTTCTGCTCTTCCAGCATGAGGTAAGCAGATCATCTCCAATTATCCTAATAAATAAGTAAATTATATCTTATGTTGGAAGGCACCAAGCCGTAACAGGAACTGATAATAAAAAAAGAAAAAGAGCAGTGTGAGATCAGGAGCTTCCCAGAGCAGAAAGTGCAATATTCAATCAGGCAGCCAGGGTAGGCCTCTACCAGAAAGTAATATTTGAGCAAAGACTTTAAAAAGAAAAATGTTTGATGAATGTCTTAAACCTCTTCAATCTCTTCTAATTTCAGGCACTCCCTCCCCCAGGCTATTTTCTGATACCACGGGCTGCTGGGTGGGTTCGTATCCACTGAGGGGCCAGGCTACCTGCAGGAAGGTAGGTGCCGCTGTAGGTAAACCCCTCTCTCCTGCTCACCTTGGTGTCCCCAACAGCGAGCACCGTGTCTAGTCAAGTGCAGATACTGAACATTCACTGAGTAAATGAGCACAGTGAATTCAGTGAATTGACAGTAACTCGTTTAGTTTCAGAACCTCAAGTAATACCCCGAATATTGGGATCATGAAGGCCTTATGAGTAACAAATTCTTTTCCCCCCAGCTGTATGGAGATATAACTGACATAACATTGTAAAAATGTAAAGCGTACAATATGGCTTGACATAAGTATATATTGTGAAATGATTACTACAATAAGGTTAATACACCCATCACCTCACATAGTCAGAATCTGTGTGTGTGCTAAGAACTTTTAATACCTACTCTCAGCAACTTTCAAATATACAAAACAGTACTGTTAGCTATAGTCACCGTGCTGTACATGATGTCCTCAGGACTTATTCATTTTATAAATGGAAGTTTGTACCTTTTCTAGTTTTTACCATTCCCACCACCCGACCCCTAGCAAAGCACAAGTATGCTCTGTTTCTCTGATTTTGGTTTTTTAGATTCTACTATAAGCGAGATCATACAGTATTTGTCTTTCCCTGTCTGACTTATTCATACTCAAGATCCATCCGTGTCATCACAAATGACAAGATTACCTTTTTCATGGCCGCATAATATTCATAGATAGACTGAGCTATAGATAGATCTATAGACAGATACAGGTAGATAGATGAAGCAGATAACCTGACATTTTCCTTATCCATTCACCTCTATGGACACTGAGGTTGCTTGCATGTCTTGGCTATTGTAGATAATGTTTCAGTGAATACAGGGGAACAGATCTCAAGACAGTGATTTCATCTCCTTTGGATACATATGCAGAAGTGGAATTGCTAGATCACAGATTAGTTCTATTTTTTAATTTCTCAGGAAACTGTACTCTTTTCCACAGTGGCTACACCAGTTTACATTCCCACCAACAGTGAACAAGGGTTTCCTTTTCTCCATATCCTCACCAACATTTGTTAGCTCTTATCTTTTTGATGATGCCCATTCTAACAGATGTGGGATGATATCTCATTGCAGTTTTGATTTGTATTTCCCTAATGGTTAGTGACGTTGAGCACTTTTTCATGTACCTGTTGGCCATCCGAATATTATCTTTGTAAAAATGTCTATTCAGGTCCTTTGCCCATTTTTTAAATGAATCATTTGGGTTTTTTACTATTGAGTTGTAGGAATTCCTTATATATTTTAGATATTAACCCCTTATCAGATACATGGTTTATAAACATTTTCTCCCATTTCCTAGGTTACTTTTTCATTTTGCTGATCATTTCCGTTTGGAGTCCAAAAGGGGAAAAAAAGCTTTATAGTTTGGTATAATCCCATTTTTTGAGTTTTGCTTTTGTTGGCTGAGCTTGTGGTGTCATATCCATGAAATCATTGCCAAGACCAATGTTAAGGATGTTTTTCCCTATGTTTTCTTTAGGAGTTTCATGGTTTCAGAGCTTAAGTCTTTAATCAATTTCAAGTTAAATTTTGTGAGTGGTGTAAGACCAGGATCCAGTTTCATTCTTTTGCATGTGAATAACCAGTTTTCCCAATACCATTTACTAAAAAGACTATATTTTCCTCATTGAGTATTTTGGATCCCTTGTCAGATATTAGTGACCACATACACATGGGTTTATATCTGGACTCTTCATTCTGTTCCACTGGTCTCTGTGCCTGTTTTTATTCCAGTACCATACTATTTCAATCACTATTGCTTTATCAGAAAGTGTGATGTCTCCAGCTTTAGTGTTCTTTCTCAGGATTCCTTTGGCTATTCAATCTTCTGTGGTTCTATATGAATTTGGGGATTATTTCCATTTCTGTGAAAATACCACTGGAATTTTTATAAGAATGCACTGAATCTATAAATGGTTTTGGATAGCATGGACATCTTCAGAATATTAATTCTTCTATGAACACAGGATATCCTTCCATTTATTACCATCTTTTCTCTTGTGTCTTTCAGTTGTTAGTGTACAGATATTATACCTGCTTAAATTTATTCCTATGTATTTTACTGATTTTCATGCTATTGCAAATAGGTTTTACTTCTTTTTCAGTGTTGTTAATGTATAGAAACACAGCTGATTTTTATATGTTGATTTTGTATTCTGTTTTGTTTACTACCTAATTCAGTTTCCTAGTGAAGTCTTTAGGATTTTCTATATATGATGTCATCTGCAATCAGAGACCATGTTAATCATGCCTTTCTGATTAAGATGCCATTTATTTCACTTTCTTACCTGATTGCTCCAGCTAGGATTTCCATTACTATGTTAAATAGGAGTGGTGAGAATGGGCACACTTGTCTTGTTCCTGATCTTAGAGGAAACATTTTCAACCTTTCACTATTGATTATGGTATTAGCTGTGTGCCTGTCCTATAGTCCTTTTTTATGTTGAGGTGCACAACCTCCATACCCAATTGTTCAGAGATTTTATTATGATTGCATGTTGAATTTTGTCAAATGTTTTTCCTGCCCTAAATGAAATGATCATAAATTTTAATCTTTCATTCTATTAATGTGATATGACATTGATTCATTTGAGTATATTGAACCATCCTTGCATTCCAGGGGTGACTCTCACTTGATCATGGTGTATTATCTTTTCAATGTGTTGTTAAATTTCATTTGCCAATCTTTTGTTGAGGATATTTGCAGCTGTATTCATTAGAGATATTGGTCTGTAGTTTTCTTGTGCTGTCCTTAACTAGGTAAGGACAGGTATTAGGTAATGCTAGCCTAGTAAAAAAGAGTTTGAGAGTGTTACTTCCTCTTCATTTTTTTTTTTTTTTTGGAAGAGTTTGAAGAAGAATGGCATTAATTCTTCTTTAAACATTTAAATTCACCAGTGATACCTAATCTGGCCATGGGTTTTTGTTGGGAGATTTTTGACTACTGATTCAATTTCCTTACTTGTTTTTTGGTCTATCCAGATTTTCCATTTCTTCAAGATTCTGTCTTGGTAGGTGGTGTGTTTCTAGGAATTTATCCATTTCTTCTGAGTTGCACAATTTGGTTGGTGTATAATGGTTCATCATGGTCTTCTATGTTCTTTTGTCTTTCTGTGGTATCAGTTGTAATGTCTCCTCTTTCATTATTAATTTTATTGATTTGGGTCATCTCTTTTTCTATGCCTAACTAAAGGTTTGTCTATTTTGTTTATCTTTTCTAAGAACCAACTCTTAGTTTCATTAATCTTTTCTATTTCATTTATTTCTGCTCTAATCCGTTTTTCCTTCCTTCTGCTAACTTTGGGCTTAGCTTGTTCTTTTTCTAGCTCCTTGTGTTTAAAGTTAAGTTGTTTGACTGACTAACGTAATAAAAAATCATTAAAAAAATAAATAAATAAATAAAAATAAAGTTAAGTTGTTTGAGACTTTTGTTTCTTGTGGTAAGCATTTGTCACTATGAACTTCCCTGCTACAACTACTTTTCTTGCATCCCATAAATTTTTGCTATGTTGTGTTTCCATTTTCATTTTCCATTTTGTCTCAAGATTTTTTTTTTATTTCCCTTTTGATTTCTTCTTTGATCCACTGGTTGTTCAGGTTTCCAGCTTCCCTCCTGTTACGTGATTTCTAGTTTCATATGACTATGGTCAGAAAATATACTGAATATAATTTCTATTTTCCTGAATTTGTTGAGACTTGCTTTCTGGCCTAACATATGATCCGTCCTAGAAAATGTTCCACATTCACTTGAAAAAAAAAATGTGTATTCTGCTGCTGTTGAATGCAATGTTATGTATATGTCTATAAAGTCCATTTGGTCTACAGTATTATTCAGATACACTGTTTCCTTACAGATTCTTCGTCTGGATGATCTGTCCGTTGTTGAGAGTGGGGTATTCAAGACTACAACTTGTATTGTTGTTTATTTCTTCTTTTATTTCTGTTAGTATTTGCTTTATATATTTAGGTACTCTAGAGTTTGGTGTATAAATATTTTTATTGTTATACCTTCTTGATGAACTGAACCCTTCATCACTATACAATGACCCTCTTTGTCTCTTTTGACCATTTCAGCTTTAAGTCTACTTTGTCTAAGTATAGGAGGCCCTGCTTTTTTCTGGTTACCATTTGCCTGAAGTAGCTTCTCCCATCCCTTCACTCTCAGTCTATGTGTACTTAAAGCTAAAGTGAGTTTCTCGTAAGCAGCATGCCATTGGATTTTGTTTTTCTATCCATTTAGCCATCCTATGACTTTTGAAGAATTCAATCCATTTACATTTAAAGTAATTAACAGGAAAGGACTTACAACTTATTTGGTTATTGTTTCTGACTATTTTACAGATCCTTTATTCCTTGCTTCCTTTATTTCTGCCTGCCTTTGTGATTTTATGACTGGTGGTGGTATGCTTTGATTCCATCATAATCTTGTGTATCTGCCCCAGGCTTTTCCTTTATCGTTACCATAGTTTTATAGAAAGTATCTTATATTTATAAGAGTAACAAATGCTTAGTGCTGAAGGGAAATGAAAGATCTTCCAGTCTCAACACTGAGGAAACTAAGACCTAGGGCACAAGCGATACTTCCAGGACTACAGTCCAGCTCTTCTGAATACTCATTCTGTGACTTTTCACTCTTCACCAGAGACCAGACAACATGGCAGGGCATTGCCGAGGTTGACAGCTCTCCCTTATCCCTCCAAGGTGGCCCTGGCAGTTGTTTTCTCTGTCCCCATGTGTATGATCTTATTCTTTTTCAATAACCATGAGGTATTTTCTCCTTTCGGCTCAGTCCCATTATTTTCAATTGTTTTTTCTTATTCCTCCAAGTTCTTCTCATCTGGGCCCACCAAACATAACATCTGACACAAGTAGCAAAGTGGGAGGTGACAGAATACCTCAGCTCTCGCAGTCAGATGAAGAATGAGCCATCTATCTCAAGCTCCCCAACTAACTTGTGAATCCAGAAACCATCTCCCTTGTGTATCCTAGACACTAGAAAGAGCTGCAGGAGGCCCAGGCAAAGGTAACAACCTTCAAAGTAAAGAGTTCAGCAGGGTCTCCCTCTTAAACATAAAAAATAAAAAAAAAAACCCTCCTTCTATTTCCAAGGAAAGTAGAATATTAAAATGAAAGCCCATTTCTGCACCTCCCTTAGGCGTCATGACCCATCTCCTACTTTGGAACAACAAATCCAAGGGTATACAGAGATCTCTAGTCATCCCCAACATCCTTATCCTCCTCCACCTCCTGTGACCCTACTTAAAGATACAGGACATTAAAAGAGCCTGTTTCATAAGTGAAAACTGTTTCCCTCCTCACTACTAACTCCTAAGGAAAGAATTTCCCTTGCCCTTTTCTTTCTAGCAAAGGCAAGGCAAGAAGAACTAAATTTCAAGATAAGAAACCAACACACGACCCCTCATTCTGCCTCAAACACAGGCCACATTATCATCTCAATAAAATGTCCCATTAGTTTTTGTTCACTCTGTATGAGAAAACAGTCAAACTGTGGCACTCAAACAGAAAAGCCAAGAGAGCTTGCTCATGAAGTGAGGGTAAGGAGATGAAAGAACATGTTTCACATATAAGATGGAAACAGTTAACTTGACACTGACAGATAAGCATGACAAATATGACAATGACAAACGTGAATCATATATACCCCTTCCCAGTTCTCATTCACACAAGAGAAAATTATACAGTCTAGCTGGCCTCTCTTAGATGGTAAAACACAGGAATCAATTCATAACAACTATAGGAACACTAACAGCAACAGCAGCTACCTTTTATTAAGAGCTTACCACTGTGCTAAGTGCCTTCCATGCATGTTCTCTTTAAAGTTGGGAACTTGGCAGTGGCCTGACCATGGCTGTCATAATCCATGTGAGCACAGGCAGTTCATCAAAGTGTAGCCCAAGTATTCACTTTAATCCCTTCCTGAGAGACTCTCATACATACTGAAATTTGAGACCACTGGGTATTATCAACACTGGTCCAAATCTAAGATGATACTTGCGCCTGTAATTCAGGAAGCATGAGCTTGTCCCTAAATTGGAAGCCACGAAGCATTAGTTTTCCAGTCCATTTCTCTTATCACCAGCAGCACCATTCTCACACCAGAGCTCGAGGAGCCCCGTTCCCTGAGCTGCCTCAGCCTTTTTCAGGCTGTATCCCTCCACATGAGCTAGGAAGTCCTCAGGACCCAGGAGCATGCCACAGTGTACCCTCCACCTTCGATGATCTATTCTGGGTATCCAGAGCCCTGAAGCTCCCTGCCCAAAGGGGCCCAGAGCCTACTTCCAGGGGTAGAACATCCCTGGTCCACCCAGTAAACCAGTGTGCCCAACTCTAATTTTCAAGATGGCTATTCATGACACGTTGAGGATGGATGTGTGGTATAGACATGCAGGCACATCCTGACACGTATGCAAGGGGCTCTTTATAGGACAAGACACAGCCAGGGGTAGAAAATGAAGGCGGGTGGGCCAAGGACCCGGGGCAGGCTTTCTCTATGCTACCATGTTCCAGCTTCATCTCCCAAGGACGTAGAGCATTCTACTTTGAAATCTGGAATTTTAGGTCATCAATGCAAATATATTTGGCATGGTAAGAAGACAGCATATTTTATTTATCATGTTCAGTTTGATTTATAACTTTAAATATTTAGACATTTGGTATGTGGGCTTCCATTTGTACTCTTGCCCAAAATCTATAAATGTTACAGATAAACCGGATCACTGCCCCGATGTTTCTTCCCATGGTTTAGTATTCCGTATCAAGTAGTGCTTCCTTTTCAAACATGCGCATGCCTCCCTTTAAGCAAAACCAATAGTTGAGTATCCCGATTTACACCAAAGACACATTTGTGAGTAAGTGCTCCATTTACTAAAGGATCCCATTATTCAGCAAACTCCCCTGATGCATTTGGATGGACCAACTGATAAAAATTTATTACACACACACACACACAATCTAACAAATTTATCTTTTCACGTGTAAAGTAAAGGCATTAGGGGAAAAAAACTTAAACACCATCCCCTTTACTATTATTTGATTTCACAGTTAATACTTAGTCACTCTAGAAAAATTAGAAAAAGCAGATAAACCAAAGGAATGGCATAAGAATCGTCTCCTACAGTACTTGGCAAGATGAGCACTATTAGCTTGAAGAGCACCGTTACTTCAGATTTCTTCAGTATCATCATGTGCATTTGAAAATACAGAGATAGAGATGGTTAATTTTCTAAGAATTATGTCATACCAGGACTACAAGTAATTATTCATTACCACCCATGTGCCAGGCATGGCAAGTCCAAGGTTAATAAAGATATGGTTTCTGCCCTATTAGATAGAGCTCGTGCTGTAATTGAAGAGACCAACATATAAACCAATAATTACATTACAGTAAGAAAAATTCCTTACCAGAAATCTATAAAAGAGACTATAAAGGACTCTACAGAGAGTCCAGTGATGAGAATGACTCTTTCTGCCTGGGAAGTGAGTTCAGGGTTTTCACAGCACTGATATTCAAACTCTGGGCTTCCTATTCTCATTCAATAAGTGTTTATTGAACACTTATCGTTGGCCATGCACCATTTTAAGTACTGGGTAGAACACAACAAAGTTCTCCCTTCACAGAGCTTACATAGACTAACAAATATACAAGTAAATAGATAAAGCAGGGTCATACCTTCCCCTTGACTGATATACAGTGGGTACCCAATAAATGGTTGTTGAATGAATAAAGGAATAAAGGTAAATGATGAGCACACCTCTTTGCACTTCCATTTCAAAGGCAGACGTTGTCCTTGAAGTTGGCATAGCAGACAGTTTTGAAGTTTCAAAACACAACCTGGTATGCCTGCTCTGTTTCACTTAAAAATATGAATCCAATAGGCTTAATCCAAACTCTCTAGCTCTGAATTGGGTTACCGTGTGTTGTATCTGATTTGTATTTCCATCAGTATCAACCCAAGCATCCTTAGACACCAGCAATGTACATGATTTATAGCAAGTCAGTCAAGGCAAAGCCTATAGCTTCCCTTCACATTTTGACGTTATCAGATTACTTCAGAAGCTGGCAGCAGCTACCATCAGTAACAGGCTGTCAGTGTAAATAAATCACTCTCTCAAAAAATAACTGCTAAAAAGTATAGATTAGTATGAGCGGAGGTGGGCTTGGACTTTTTTCTTCATTTTCCCCTTCCCAACAAGACTCCTGTACATTTAATTTTATACAGAAAAAAAGAAGGGAATTCATTTTCTGTCTCTTAAGGGAAAAAAAAAAAAGGTTCCAGGCTTAAGATCTGTGTAAGAAACTCAACTTTTAAAAGCAAAGTTTGTGGCTCTTGTGTATAAATCATAAGACAATCAATTTGCCATCACCTAGAGAAGCCCAAGATATAGGGAAGAACTAGCAAGTTTTGGGAAGAGCAACCCATGCAAAGCCAATTTAATTTCCTCCTATGATGGAGTCACAGGCTGTGGACCACAGCAGGACGCTCGGTCTGGTCCCACATGATGGGACATCAAATAGCTAGAAAACCTAACCTTAGTAGTTCTCAGAGGGCTGGAGCACCTCACCCCGATGGGATGGCCAATGTCTGCACTGCCCGGGGTGGGGAGGGACAAGTCATCACCAGCCTGAAGGGGTGAATAGTGGGGCCATGGCCACTGTGCAAAAGCAGCACACAACTGTCCTTGGAGACACTAAATAGGACAGGTGTGCAGAAATGAGGGAGGCATAAACAGCGTTAAGTCCATGAGACAAATTCTAGAAAGGCCCCAAAACAAGATAAATCATGGTGAATAAAACAAAGATAGTGCTATTCTATAGAAAAAATTGAGTGCATATCATCCCCAAAAGAAAAAGGCCTACGTCACTAAATTCTGTCATGGCCAGTGATTGTGTGGGTCTCAGTGGCTTTCAGGCAGAATACGAAAGGAAGTTTTCAGTGATGTGTTATGAGAAAGTTAGGATAACACAGGAATGGGTTAAAAGCAGCCAGATGCGCAAGACTGAGGATTCATCCCATCACTTCATTTGGTGTGTGTCAATCTATAGTGTCCAAACCCTGTTCAATCACTGTATGCTACAGAGCGATGTCACAGAGAGTCCACAGAAGCTACCACCATACATGCCATGGTTTGTAATGACTTAGTTTCTTTGCCTGCCCCCCTCCAAGAAACTAAACACTATTTGGTCTCTGTGGCCACACTTAAATAACTAAGGGTGGTTGAGCAGTTAACACTATCTCACACCAAAAGTTCCCATTCCAGGACCTCTACCACTGAGAAGTCTGGATAAAATGGCCAACACTCTCACACTGGCCAAAGGACAGATCAGAAATTCCTGAGAGGACAATGAAGAACGAACCTGGGGACTTGTCGACAAATCTGTCTTATTTGGTGGGTACGCCCCACTCTGCCAGAGCATCATTAAATGAACCTTCCTTCTGACTTCAAAGGACATATGGAACTACCCGGCTTTTCTAGTTGACTAATACACTTTAAACATATTAACTTATTCATTAACTCATTCAAAAATGATTTGATCACCTACTAATTCTGTGCCTGATTCTCTGCTAACTGTCCTGCCTTCATTGGCATTTACTGTCTAGTGAGAGAAACAATTATTTGAGTTGTTACAATAAAATGCAACCAATGTTAGGATGGCAGAAGAGAGATGGCTAAGGGAACTCAAAGCAAAGGAACCAGACCTAATGGGGAAATCAGGAAAGACTTCCCAGAAGAAGCAACATTTTAGTTTAGACCCAAAGGGTGATAAATCAGTGTCATCTAGAGGGAGCAATATACGCAGAGGTTCAGAGGTGAGAAAGTAGGTTGAACTCAGACACAGTGAGAGGAACTCAGCATGGCTTGGTATACCAAGGATAGGGGAAGGGTGGCAAGACCACAACCATCCTACACACACACACACACACACACACACACACACACACTTCCTCTCTCTCTCTCTCCTACTTTTCCACCCACCCAAAATTCACATTTCACTCCCATTAGCCACCATCTCGCTACATCCCTTTCTCCACACGGGCTTAATGCCTCCTAGCCCCAGAAACACAGCACACCCATGTGCATGTTGCAACACCTGGCACTCTTTCCTAAGGCTCTGATCAAGACTCACAGTCCCTGCCCTGTTATCCACTCCCCCTGCACCCTCTCTTCTAAGCTGTTATAGCTCCTCCATCCCGACTCACAGGGTAACTTAGCCTTCTTCATGTATTAACGTTCACCACTCATTCAAGTTTCAGATTAGTCTTCTCTGCCTCTCTTAAGCACCTGAACCATGTTTTCAAGTTCCTAACATCATTGTGTCATCACCCTACACAAACACAAACACAAACACACACACACACACACACACACACACACACACACACACA
>NW_024426885.1:50105362-50122875 GCF_017311325.1 Ursus maritimus
ACACACACACACACACACACACACACACACACACACACACAGCACTGCTTCAAGCACAGAAAGAACTAGGCACGTAATAAATGTTCAAAAACTTCCAAGAATTTTTTTTAATGACTAGTGGTAATGTCTTATGAAAGGTTACATGCACAGGGGCACCCGGCTGGCTCAGCCAGTTAAGCATCTGACTCTTGACTTTAGCTCAGGTCATGATCTCACGGTTCTGAGATTGAACCCTGCGCTGGGCTCCATGTTCAGTATGGAGCCTGCTGGAGATTCTCTCTCTCCCTTTTCCTCTGCCCCTCTCATGGCTCACGCACGCTCCCCACCCTCAAAATAAATAGATAAAGTCTTTAAAAAAAAAAGGTTATATATTCAGTCTCTATCACTTTTCAGTATTATGGGTGATTGTTATTTGGGGGTCCTTCTCTAAGGTGGCTACAGATGCTGTATATTTAGAAGTAAGATTGTATAGTCTGGGATCATGGAAAAAAGCACAAGCTTTGGAGTCGAACCGACATTTTTCTCCAGGTCTCACTGACTGCTTATGTGTGTCTTCTGGCAAGTTATTTAACCCCTCGAAACCTCAGTTTCCTCATCTGTGAAATTGGGATAACATCCTCAGAGGGTTATTATAAAAATTAAATGAAATACTGTATATAAGTCATTGTCTGGCTTACTGTAAACAAAAAATATTCAAAAAAATATATTCTCTTTCCCTTTTCCCCTTCATTAAGGGGCCAAAAAAAAAAAAAATCAAAGATGGCCTTAATGCAAATTTGAGTCAAGTGTTTCCCCAAAAAAACCCCAGATAACTCCAGGAAACAAACCCATCTATGATGCAGGCTGAAATGTAAGACATATCTTCTGGCAGACAACATTAGCATTTTTAGTGGAGACAGGTATACAACAATAAAATTAAATTAGAAGAGCTTCACACCATCACTAGAAATGTCCTTTTTCAATTCCACAAAATAAAAATAGAAAAGAAATTAACTGAGGGAAACAGAAACACCCACAGATTATCATCTTCTTTTGTGATGTAAAATAACTTGCTAAAATCATATTTGAAGATTTTTTTTGCACTGTCACGTTAAAGAATGTGCTTGCTGGTTAAAATAAGCATTCGCAAAATGTACATCGGGTGGGCATATAATACACATTTTTTAAAGGTAGCGAAAATAAAAGCAAGCTATCATCATACACATATCTTACTGAAAATAAAGCCTGTGACCTTTCCAAATGAAGACAAGAATATAACTCTTCTCCAGGATTTCTAATATGATGCCCTAACACTCATATTTCCCCCAACAGATATTTTGTTTTCAACTCTCAGGCTGTCGAGGTAGCACTCGTCACATTCCTTATTTGTCTTCCGTGGTCAGCTGAGCTCAGCTACCCAAACACACATACAGACACTCAGCGGACAAATCTGTCATGCTGACCTTTTATATCTCCCACGCTTTTTAACTGATCGAGATTCCATCCCACAGAAACATGCACACAACATCACCACACAAGAGAGAAATCAGGTAAAGGGTGGCAAAGATAAATGTCAGAGAAGCAAGCTAGAACCTGAATGCAGGGGACATTGTTCACCGACTTATTCAAGGGAGGAAGGCTAGTTGAAAGTTAGTGAAGCAGGCAGTACACAATGCAAAATTAACCGGTGACCTTTACCTGAACATCAAAGGTCAAAGCAATTTGTAAGGTAGCACTTACCAGGCGCCGTGTGCTGGCCTATGCGTGAACTAGAACCCTGTATAATCGAACACTGAGAAAACCAACAGAATGAAAATGTTTTCCACATCTGAAAACAACTCTAAATGAAAAATGACTATGAGTGTGTCATTATACCCACAACTGGCTCCCCAATTTGCTAATATAGGGAGTTACAGAGGTCTCAAAAATCCTGGAACCCAACAAGCAATTTGCCTCCTACTCCCCAGCAGGCTTATCTTCTCGGGCTACATAAGCTTTCATTCTATGAAACCCCACGATCTTCCAAAGGAGGGCTAAGGAGCTATATTGGTCATATTTAAAATACTCTGGAAACTCCTGTATCATGACAAGTTTTACCCACTATATTTTCCCTCCACATGAGATGAGAGCTTCCCTCCCAGTAGGGGCCTTGGTCATGAGAAATGAGTGTTTTTCCCTTTTGCCAGTAAGAAGTCTTAAGACCTGGTGTAAAAACCATTCAGGCATAACAACTTATAGCCCAGCGGGCGCACTGATTAGCTAGGTTCCATAACCATAAAGTCAACAATAATCTACCTACATGCCCTTTCTGCAGGTGTTTGACCTACGAATGCTAAGTCAGTCAGCAACAGTTCAGCCGAAATTACATTGGAGAGCATTATGCGTAAACATGAACGCTCCAGCTTGTCCTTAACTATACCACTGGGACTCCAGACCTGCGAAATAATCCATTACCCCCACTCGCCAACAACCCCACTGCAACTTTTTTTCCTTCTTCATATGAATTTTCCCCACTATAACTGCATTCATGCTCCCTATGTCTCCCCTGCTAACGCGGCCCTTCCTGCTTTTGTGTCTTCTCCACACCGGTTATCCTTTATACCAAAGAGGAGAGAACTATTCCTCCTCCATAGTGCACCAACTTGAAGTTGATTTTTTCAGTAATGTTGACTGATCACACTACACTGTCTACACTCTCTTCACAGTCCCCCTGCAGATATTAGCCACACATTGGAAACCCAAGTCCCTAGAGTATAGGACCACAGCACAGGGCATACCTATATACACACACAACATACACATGCACTTTTTTTTTCCCAACTTGTAAAGGGAGAAATATTCAACTATGACCACTCATTCAATAGCTCTAGTCTGAAAGTCTAGAAATGTTCCCTAAGTTTTGTTAAAATAAGAAAAGCTTTAATAATCAAGCAAAAACCCTTTCACCCAGACAAGGGTAGATACAGTCCTTGGATATTACTATTAAAATATCCTGTGTGTGTGGGTTTTTTTTTTTTAATGGTTTGGAATTTAGACCAAGTTAAACAGAAACGACCAGAAGGACAGTGCATCTCTTAGATTCTACTAGGAAGGACTAGGAATCCAAATGTACCCTTAAGAAAAGCCATTACCTCCTCTGAAAGCAGCAGGTATGAGGCCTAATGGCCTGTCATAATGAAGGGTCAAGTATCTGACACTGAGACTAACACCACTGTGTGACACAGAGTGATTTACACAACCCCCACTCAAAAAAGGTGTAGGAAGTTTGATGATTCATAAAATCATAAATTATAAATCAATTACTAGAGATGGAGAGATTGATTTATCCCCAGGCCCATTCATTCCCAAGGTGTGAGACCCTTTTACGGGACCCCTTGAGCAAAAGGAGACAAAGAAGAGAAAGGCCCCTCAGGCCACTTCTGCCGTCCCAGCCTTGCCTTGCAAATCTATGGCTCCTATAAGTCTCATTTCAACCCAGTAATGCCCACCTCAAGAGATAAGCACTGGGTCAGAGGAATAAATTGAAAGAAGACAGACGTGGTGCTGATCTTTAGGAAAAAGGGGCCTGGATTTTCCCAGTTCCCCAAATCCGGGTGAAAATGGAAAAAATCCTATTAAATATTTAGGACATTGAGCCAGACAGCTTTGCACATCCCCACATGCAGAAACACCTACATACATAACCAACATTTTTAGGACTTGTCAGACATGATTTATGAATAATGTTTTTCTAAAAAGTTCATCAAATATGCTGTGTCCCTAAATTTCTATAGCACAGGAGTAGCTTTTTTCATTCTTTAAAAAAAGTTCGTGTGCTTACTCTATATTTGAGATGATGAAAGTAAAACCATCTATTTTGGCAGAGCCCTGGGTTCCGTTCCGGAGACAGGCATTCACAGACAGGTGCACTCAAGCAATACACATTCAGAAGGAAATTCTACCCCAATCACAGAGCTGAGTGAGCCCCACACTTGTCCACTTTGGGGCTCCATTCCCTGAAACCAGCAGTACAAAGACAGCTGACAGTACCCTACCCCTGAACTTCTTCAAATTACTTGTCCAGTGGCTCAGAACAACACTGAGAACCACTTATCTTCACCCTCGCACAGAGATTCTTAGGTGAGAGTATTATAATCCCCAATTTAGAGAAGGGGCAATGGAGATCCAAAGTGAGTCAGTTCACAAGAGCTGTCAGGAGATAGGTCGAGGGGTGATTCCAACCACGATCCAGGCCTCCTGCCTCCAAGTGCCAGGCTTTCTTCACTGCACCATGCTGTTGTTTAAGTCAATGAAAATATCAATATTTCTCAGGCTGCATAGCTGAAGAGATAAATCTCTCCTACCATACCTCAGATAAATTTTAAAACTAAGAGAATAAACGGCAATGCAAATACTACTATTAGATATTTATTATGTTGCAAAGCTTGAAAACAGTCAGGAAAATGGAAAAGTTACTTTTTTCCTACACAAATTTGTTAATGGGTGGCATAATGGGGAGCCCTGTTTGCTGGCACTCTGTGAAACGTCTACAAATTGCCTCTGCAAAGCATTATAGGTTGTCAGACTAATGTAGTTGAAGATAATTTGGCCTTTCAGTGAATTGAACCTCACAGCACGATTATACTCCACAACCAAGTAGAGTGTCACAATTATTCTTTCATGCTGAATTACCATATAATGTCATGAGTCTACCTGTCATAAGTCCTGTAGCCTAGTTTGAATTTTTTCCCCCTAAATCTATGGTTCATGGCAAAAATATATTTATACATATATATATCTATGTATACATAGATATATATATATATATATTTTGCTTCTAATGGAAATCTGATTGTTTTTATCAACAATAGATTTCATAGCAAATCAAAGGATATGCTTGGACAAACAATCCGATACTCAAGGTTAAAAAACACACAAATAATAAATTGCTGGTGTGTCATGTTCAATTTTTACTACGGCATTACACTGCAATAACCATAACAGGATCTAAATTGTTGTCAGAACATTAAACAAACCCCCATACTTCACAAAGGCATCCTGTCTGAGTAATTCATACAACGGAAACAACTATCAAATTTTCCACTGTCCCACCGCTACACCATACATCAGTGCAATTTTATGTATTTGGACAATTCGTTGAATAAATTACTTCCATCCTGCCTGCTCTTGCCACTTCTGTTAAGAGTCATATCAGTTTTAATTGTCTTTCTGTCTATACGGAGCCACTGTTTTTCTGGCCTTTTCCTGTGCTATTTCCTGAGCACCAAAATAAACTACGAACACCCATCAGAGCTGGGCGCCAGGGACACACGGCTACAAGAAGGGGGTGTCCTGCCGGAGATCAAGAGTTTCTTCCCTCTCCCTTTACAAAACAGTGGCTGAATGTGTGTTTGGGAGCCTAACGATTCACGATGTGGGGTGGGAACATGGTGTCTACTCAAAATCATAGCTGTAACTAAAAGCTAAAGGTACTCACCATCCCACATTCTACTGTTTCCACTTGGTTGTTTACTTTCTTGGTTCATTACCACATCTAGCCTGGCAAAGGAAATGGGCTCAGCCAATCAATGCCCCCAGGTCCTCTCGGAGTCTGAATCTAGATGGAGTCAACCCAGCTCATCAGCCAGGTCATGGCAAAGCCCACAAAGTGTTTCCCTTTGGATTATTGCTCCCAAGCAAATGACAAGCCCACCTTTCTAGGTTGGATAATGCGCAGAGGCTCATGCCAAAAAAGTATAGTTGTAGAACAAGTAACACCATAAAGGGCACAAATAAACTTTGTCTATATGGTGTGGAGTTAATGACTTACCATCGTGTTTCCCCACACTTTTTTTTTTTAAAGATTTTTATTTATTTATTTGACAGAGACAGCCAGCAAGAGAGGGAACAGAAGCAGGGGGAGTGGGAGAGGAAGAAGCAGGCTCCTAGCGGAGGAGCCTGATGTGGGGCTCAATCCCAGAGCACCGGGATCACGCCCTGAGCCAAAGGCAGATGCTTAAGGACTGCGCCACCCAGGCGCCCCTCTCCACACCTTTATAGTGAACTAAACTGACACCAACCAAAAGGAATCGGTCAATCCAACTGTTTCCTAAATGAGATCTTCTTGGGTTTGCCTACAGTTCAGCACATGTATTTGCACAACCAAAGTCAACCTGCCAGGTCAGATAATTTCACGGAAAGAGATGAGTAAAGGCTCCTAGGGACCCCAAACTAACTGGGGTGCTGTTTTAAAATTATCCCATCACCTATGGCACCATAGCCAAATAAATAACCACACACTGAAAGCTCATCACACTGGCTATTTGAAGCCTGATGCTGCCAAAGAAACTATTTAATGCTGAGCTACTTTGAACTGGCTCCAAAACAGATCCACTGGATACTAAACACTGCCCTACAATACGGTGTTGGGTGGCCTGGTTTTGCTTCTCAGGGTGGTGTAACAACAGAAGGAAGCCCCATTCAGAGAGGTTACCCTGGACCTGGTACCCCCATGTTAACTTGGTAGCCTTGCTGGGTAGTAGAAAGTAACTCCTTATTTATAATCCCAAAAGCAATAATAAACACAAAACTATGATTTACTCTGAACCTTCCTATTATTAAAACACTTTGTCTTATAGTTTTATTGATTTACAATCTGTCCTACTTACTTTTTTAGCATCTGAAAACAATCAAGGCACAAAGCTGCAAAATGTTTGGACATTAATTGTTAGGAGACAGCATTTTATTCCAGGCGAGGGGTTTGAGGCCTCGACAGCGATGCATTCTGGTACCGGAATGATTTATGGTCTTGTAGCAATAACGATGCACCAGGGCCATTAACATATTGGCAGGCCCTAGGATGGATTAGTGGCATTGATTATTTCATGGGCCACTGATACCCATTTGTTACGAGGAGCTCAAAGATGGCCTCTCCCTAACTGAAATCTTTTTATGAGCAGACAGCATTTTAAGTATTAGGAACCTGGGATTTGGGCCATTTTTTATAATCTTGCTGTCGCCTCACCTTAGTATGCAACCAAAAAAAAAAAAATGTCAAAAATTAAAGTTCATTCTTCACCACCAGCCTTAATTCCTCAACTCGTCATAACCATGTCTTCTTTAAAAATTAATGATTGCCAGCATTTAGCCACTGGTTGTTGCTATGAAGATCTATGCAAAAAGCAAGGATCCCTATAGAGTGTGTGATATATGGAATACTCTTTATTACTACAATAAAACTTACTGACATTTCAATACTTCTGCAAATAGCATTATAGTATCAATCTTCTGAATTAGGTTGAAAATTAAGTTGTAAATTAAAAGAAAGTGTACTTTGGAATACAACATGATATGTCACCTAGAGAAGGACCTTTGTGCATAACTGAGCTGAGCTGGGAACAGATAGATGAGCCCAGGGCCTCGGCAGTGCTGCTCGCATTCTAAAGATCTAGGTTACACCAGAAGAATTCATCCAGAAATCCTGATGCCCCGTCTCTAGGGACATTTTCTTTCATGGTAAAAAGTCAAGGGATTTGACAACAGCCTTTTATGAATACAATGAAACCCCCAGTCTTAATATATTTTTCTCCTTTGCCATATTCTTACCATACATTTCAAATAGGGCACATAGAATAATAAACACCTTATAAAACACAGAAATCATACATCCATTATGCTTATAATGTGTATATACATATATAAAAATGGTTACTTTCTCTGTCTCACCAAATACAAAATTACTCTCATCCCCACCCACTCCCAGCCTGGTCTTCAAAGATGCTCAGAGCAAAGAGCCATCCAGGACACTAAATGACAACTCCCATAGGTAGGACAGCTTTGAAACTGTTCGGTTTGAGGGCTAACGTCACATGCTGTAAATCGTAGAAAGCCTCAGGTCGGAGCCAACACAAAATGGTGATGCAAAAGACGACTGACTTCCAAATACATATTTGTTGAAAAGCGTCTTAAATCATTTCTACCCATCTTCCCCGGCATTCTCCGTACCCATAAGATGTGACAACAGAGTTAAAACAGAGCCATTCTTTGAAACATCTTGATGAAAATTCAAATTAACCCCAGCCCATGATCACTTCCCATACTTCCTTGCCTGTTTCTTTAGGCTAGAAGCTCTTTCAAGTTGGTGTCTACTTCTCTTAGATCCTACCACCCACACCCCTCACATCTTCAGAGGTCTACACGGTCCAGGCCAGAGCAAGTGAAGAGCGCACTCTGCTCCCTTGGTGGTGACAGGCAGTGATGAGAAGGATTCTGAGGCAGAGTTTTGACTAAATAGAAAGAGATGCCATGATCAGCCACGTGGGCTGAGAATACGGGAGAGGAAGGGATGTTCCAAATGAGGATATCTGTGACTGAATTCGGAAGTCAACATGCTTTCTGTAGCTAACCAGAAGACCGCTCAGTTACGCTGGATAAAGACTAATGCTTTCAAAGTATTTCCACTCACAGAATGGGCCTAAGGAAACAAAGCATCTTCTCCACGAGAGTTGTAACACAGACCACAAATCAGAGGGTTTCAGAGTGAAAACAATCAAGAGGTGGCCTAATCCAAGTCTTTTATTTCATAGGTGGAGAAGCCAAGACATGTTGTTAAGTGACTCACATGAGGTCACACCAGTAGCAGTCTCCTGCACGCATGCTCTCCCCACAACACCACAACACTTCCTTTGTGTGCCCTCTTGCATGCTGCTTATTCTTCCTTCCTTCCCGTGTATATAATTTTCATATTTTACTAAGGTTTGATGTACTGCTGCAGACTTCTCAGACACTGGATTATATGATAAGACATAAACTCAATCATCTATATTACTGCAAATTTAGGGAAACAATCTTGGAGTATGATGTATAGTAATTCAGGGTTAAGTAGAAAACAACACAAAGAATTTGCCACTTGTGAATTTTCGCATTTTATTTTAAATAGACAAGAAAGATATCGTAAATGTGTACTTGAATGCAAAGAGGTGCTTCGGGCTCTAGCCTCTAACTTATGAGGCCTTTGTATAAACTACCCAACATTAAAATACACAGGGAAAAGAACTGCTCAAAACTCTTAAACCAGCTCCAACCATAACCAGCTTATAAATCAACTGGTTAAGTGGACTTTCCACTTCCCACAGGAATTAAAGTTCTCACTCTTTACAGCTCTCCATGATAGAGTTCTTGAGTAGCCTGAATAGGTCATGGACTCCCCAGGATAACAAGGAGATGAAATAAGACTAAGGGGGACCACCTTCATTATGTCAGCCAGAAATCCCACAAGACTGTGCGCAACCCTACTTTCTCCTCAACATCCAGACACAGACTTTCAGCAGAATAATACACAACTACCTATAAGAGAGGGAGCTTCTTTCCCACATAAAAGTTTAAAAAAAAATTAAATCCTCTCTGGAGAAATACTCCACAACTTGAAAACAACCCTGGGTCACCACTACAAAACTTAACAAGTGAAATGTAGGTCTAACTTAATTTGAACAAGCTGAAATGTCAACCTCTTCCTTTTTATTTACTTCCTAGTTAAGATGGAGAGCAGCTGCTTACCTGCTCACATAAAACCACCATGGTTCACCAGAAGAGTATCATTCAAGCTTCTCTTCTCTAGGCAAATAGCGCCAACCCCGTAACGCTCTTCAGATATATCAGTTTGCAAATGATTGTTATCTCTACAGTTCCTCTGGACTTTCGCCAAATTTTCATAAACTCAGTAGTCCAGATGGCATTGCGGGGCTGGGTGTTAATTGAAGAACAGCTTAACTGTTTGGACATGTTATGCATCTATTACCCAATTGTCAATCTTGTAATGTTTGCTGTATGACTATATCTTTGGGGAAATGAATGCCAAATGAAAATTTGCTCTATTTCTCTTTTTATTCTCTTAGGGCTCTTTCTGATGATTTGTTAACCAAAATTAACAACCAAGACCCAGGATAGGAGTAAATGGTTATTGACCGAGATACTTGTCCTCTTTGAAATATTTATCTTTTTGTCTGCAACAACCATTCATAAACATCAGTGTTCACAAGTACAGTTACAAAGGGCACACAACGATGGAAAGGATTCTCAACATATATTATTCTGTTTCTAAATTTCACTTTTAACTTGTTATATGCTTTTACTAAATACCTACTCTATTTTTACAGTAAAACGTTATTAATTCACCTAAGACATTGGAAGTTTTGAAAAATATTGGACTTGGGACACGTGGGTGGCTCAGTCAGTTAGGCAGCTGACTCTTGGTTTTGGTTCAGGTCGTGATCTCAGGGTCCTGGGATCAAGTCCTGCATTAGGCTCCTCACTCAGCTGGGAGCCTGACTGAGGATTCTCTCTCTCTCGCTCCATCTGCCCCTCCCCACCCCCTTGCTGGCTCTCTTTCTCTTTCTCTTGCTCTCTAAAATGAAAAAATAAATATTTAAAAAGAAAAATACTGAAGGTGAATTTCGTCCCATTTCTGATGGAGAACCAATCAGGCTCATGACATGTGCTTAGTAAATTATATGTTGACTAAATTAATAGTTCATTGCAAGATTTCTGTCAATTCTTCACCCTCCCTGTACCTAAGCCCTCTGCCATGTGATTTTGTAGTCCCTACGACTGGAGTATTTATCCCTAATCCGCTGATGATGCTTTTGACTGCAAGATTCCATTATACCCACGGAATATGGATTGAACCCACAATGGGCCAGTTCTGAGTCTAAACTTCAAGGCATCACATATTTCCCCTACCCTCTGTGAGCCTCCAACATCTGAAATCAGAAGAGCTAGCCTGGAAAGTCCACTGCTCCCAGGCAAAACAGAGACGCACGAAGGAGAGCAGCACAGCCAACACACAGACCGACACATGAAGCAGAACTTTGTCCATCTGCAAACCTTTGAGGGTGGTAATTACTGCTCATCACTGAGTGCCACTAGATGTCGGAGGATTTTTTTTAAGAGCAGCATTGTTGTGGCAACTGATACACAACAAATGGTGCAAAGAAGACTGTAGGGTCAGGTTTGCCCACCTTGAGAAAAATCATCCATTTATACAGGAAAAAAATTAAAAAGCTAATTCCAATGTTTTGTTGTTGTTGTTGTTCATTTAACACATCCTCTAAGAATCCTTCACTAGCTACGGACTACATTTTGAGGCAATAAAATTTCTCAAAAATCTAAAAATTAATTTTTTGTCCAATAACCAGGACAAACCTTGGTCCCAAGTATCCCAACTACTTAGGTTTTACCCAGTGGTCGGAGAAGAACTATGGAGAAGAACTAAATAAGGAATGAAGGTCACTTTCATAATCCCCATCAGAGGAATTGCTAGCAGATGCCTATTTCAATGAACACTGCTGGTCCTTAAAATGAACATACGTTCTCTGTTTGGAAGGGCAGGCTGGCCAATCTGTAGGTTCTGCAGTGAGACTGAACAGCTAACTGAAGTTGTCAAGTTAGCCAGATGAGGCATCTCTGACCACTCATCATCCCCCACAGTCCCCCCAACGGCTTTCTGTCCCATGGATGTCACATCAAGAGGACAATGAGGCCGAGCATGCCCAGAGAGATCAACTGCAGCAGGGAGTTCTCTTCCAAAAGCATTTCCATGTGCCACCAACGTGGCCTCCGCAGCATGGCAATAAGAGCCATGCCATTAAAGGCAAGTTTCCATTTTATGTGCTCAAGCCTTCTGTGGCAGGATCCCACGATTCCCCAGGAAACCTGATTTACCATCCCATCGCCCTGTTTTTATAGGGCTTGACTCTGCAAATGGAACTGATGGAGACCTTATCCGCGAGTCACTGAGTCCTCAGGTATAATTGCAGATTTACAATGCCTACAAAGTCATTCTGTCATACTCATGTCTTCTTAGCATGCCCCTGAAAGGGACTCCCTAAGGCTTCAGCTGAGTACCATTTACTCCTCCCCCCACCACCAAACAAAAAAAGATTCTCCTCCTGGGAGCCCACTTTTCCTTACCCCAGAGTTCACAAGCCAGGAAGCCCTATATGGATCTGATGACTGCTAGTAAAGACAAGGCAGTCACGTGTAGGAAAGCTCACTTGTGGGGTGGCTGACAAGGTCTTACAGGGAGAAGTTGTATGGGAAAAGAGAGAAAAGAAAAAGTGTACTCTGAGTCATGTTGGTGAGATTTTTCACAGCTAATCACACACAAGAATGATTCACTACTCACTCTGCTCTGCTCACTCATTTTTCATATCATACTTTTCACTGCCCCATCAGCCTGTTCCACCAAGGTCAAATGAAGGGAATGATAGCATGTACACCAGACTGAGATTTATTATAAACGGAGTCATTCACCTTTTATGTGGAGCAAATGGGCTCCTGAAATCACCATTTATGAAGATGGACCTGAGCAACAGTCATGTGAGGAGACAGCAGGGGAGAGAGACTCAGTCCAAATGGCACTGTGGAATTCCCATGGTCCCCTTTCCCATACACAGAATACAGACTGATGCCACCCATTAGCTTGAACTTAAGCGTATACAAGACTTTGAATCAAGGTCAGAGCTGAAGTTATGTCTTTGTTCTATTTTACATAGCGTTGGAGAGGGTCTTCCAGAGAAGGCAACATTTGAGCAGATCTTAAATGAAATGCATCAGACAAAGAACACTGTTCCAAGATTTTTATAAAAGTTACTTGAATAATAAGGTTTTATTATATAACCGAAGTTCAAATATAAGATGCTTTCCAGGGTTAATTCACCAATCATGATATCACCAAGGACCCAAGTACTTTCATCTTTCTGCTCTGCCACCTTCAATTCAAAACTCCTCCTCACGGAGCTAGGATGGATGCTACAGGCATCACATGTAGATACAACCACACCCAGAGAATGGGTTCTCTCTCTATTACAGAGGAAAACTTTCCCAGAAGTCCCCAACATACAGACCACACCTCGTGATCACTGACAGTAAGAGGATCACATGCCTGTGCCCAAACTAATCACAGGAGACTGGGGAGGAAATACTTCCCATGATTCCACAACATGAAGGTCTTGAAGGTCCTTCAATGACATGAAGCATTAACTATACAAACAGGGCTCTGAGTACAAGCATAAGGCAGAACGGAGGTGATTACTGGGAATAGGTTCTACACCTACCCTCAGGATTTTGTACTCACATTTCCCCCTACTTTTCTGTCTCCATAGCATCCTTCCTCACATCTCTGAGGTCTCAGCTCAAATGTTAAGTTATGCAAGAGACCTTCTCTACGCACTCCATCTCAAAGAATGTACACTTACACTCATCATTCTCTACTCTCTACTTTAGTCTTCTTCATCGTGCTTACCAGCACCAGATGTGTGTGTATGTATTTGCTTACCATTGGTCTTCCCCCTCCAAAAGCTTCAGGCACATAATAGCACTCAAATATTTATGGAATGAATGAAGAAAAGGAATTCACTGGTATGTCTCACCCTTAGTCTTAATCCTCTAGTGTTTGCCATGCCAGCAAACAGTTCTCCTTGCTCTTCTCTATTTTCCTGCCCCCATATTTTTGTTCACACTATCCTCCTCCTGCAACATCCTTTCCACTTTTCCTCTGCTTCTTTAAATCCTGTCTTTAAGAGCCAGCTCAAATTCCACTTCTTTCATAAAGCCTGTCATGATGATCCAAACCCCACATGATCTCCGAAGAGTACTTTCAATTTGCAAAGCTCATGTTACTCCTTTCACAGTGTTTCCCTTGAACCCAAAACTGGAGCTGTATGTAGCCTTAGATCTTGACTCACTCAACACGAGTTTTATAACTGAGGAGACAGAGTCCCAGAATTGCTTCAACCTGCCCGGTAATGGACCAGTAGAACATGTACTAAGATTGACAGTCCCTCTTTCACAATTAGCCAGCACTAAAATTTGTACAATATTCTCCAGTTGGCAATTTTTTATTTTTGCTGCATAACTGGGTGTTTGGGGAAAACGAATGGCAAATAAATATGCAACTCTGCGCTAATAAGCACAAATAGACACTCTGTCAGCCCCAAAAACATGGATTAAGGTTCACCTGAATGAGAGAAAGCTTCCTTACCCTTATTCTTTCATGAGTCTGCACTCACTGGTGGAACGGAGCATGATAGTGGGGCTGCCAGTAAAGAGAAATACAAAATGCCGGGGGATAGAGAACTATGAAAGAGCTCAGTTACTTGACATTTCTAAGCCTCAGTATCCTCATCTATGAGAGGAATGAAATTAGACTAGATCAACTAACCAGCAGGACTTGCTTTAAAAAAAAAAAAAAAACAAGCTGATGTCAAACCCAAAAAGCATAACTACTTTGGTTGTAGCAGGTATTGCTGACATCCTTACCCTCTGAACATCTTGCTTATCCCCAACAATAGTTTCTTCACCACTGGATGGCTTCATCTTTGGGGATGTCTCTCCTAGCAGTGCGATATGATAGTTCTAAAATAGATGATCATGGTACTAATAGTACTAAGAATACTGAAAGACTGCAGTGACTTATAGAACAATTTATACTCTCTACAGCCCCAGAAAGAAGTTTTTTTTTTTAAAGATTTTATTTATTTATATGACAGAGAGACAGGCAGCGAGAGAGGGAACACAGCAGGGGGAGTGGGAGAGGAAGAAGCAGGCTCATAGCGGAGGAGCCCGATGTGGGACTCGATCCCGGTACGCCGGGATCACGCCCTGAGCCGAAGGCAGACGCTTTAACGACTGCGCTACCCAGGCGCCCCAGAAAGAAGTTATTAATATGGGGCAGACACTGGTCTTCTGAAACCATGATAAATCAAGTGTTCATAAACCAGGAATGGGTAGATGGACGAATGGATGGGAGGGAGGGAGGAAAGGCAATCTAACTTTTATTAATTTTAAAAAGAATAATCAAATTATCATCAATTGCTAATTAGACCAAAGTTAACCACAGTTATATAGGAAACAAATGTAAGTAGCCTAGATGCCCAACAATAAGAGAACTGGCAAAGAAAACTGGACCAAATACCCTGTGTCTCCACTAGTCACCTTGTTTCAGAAGAATTATTAAGGGCAGGAGAATATGCTAAAAATATACACTGATACATAAAAAAGGTCCAAAAAAGAGTAGGGAGTGATCCAAGTTTCCAAAAATGTAATGTGTACATGTTTTTTTTCTAAAAAGACTGAACGATACAGAACAAAATATTAACAGTGGTAACTTCTGGGTAGTGGGATTACTGGTATTTTTTTTCCTTCAGAATTTTCCTATTTTTTTTCAAACTTCCTACAATAAGCATGTATTTCATTTATGATAAGAAAAAGGTTGAAATAAATTAAGAAGTAGAAAATAAAACCGAGTGAACATTCTGTGTTTCTTACCCATCCCACTTAAAACCTCAAAAGTCTAAGGGATTTGGAGTGATGTACCAGAACCACCCAAATTGACCCCAAAAGAATAAGAAGGGGAAAGGTGAAATCTCTCTGGACCCCATGTCAGTATCCTTGGCATGGATCTCACCCCTTCTGACTATCAGAATTTGTAAGGAGAGGGGCCTCCGACACCTGTACTCTGCTTCTGGGAAGCACAGGTACAGTGATTCTTATGAGATGTGCTGGCAAACAGGATGTACAGATCAGGGAAGCTATGATAAATAAAGGCCAAAAAAAAAAAAAAAAACAGTTCCTAATCTGCCTCCACAAATCAGGGACCCACATGTGAGAAGAGGTACCATTCTTTTCTCGAAATTCTCCTGCGATTGCCTTTGAGATCCCAGGTTTCCATACTACAAAGACCAGAATTCTCTGTGACCTGTTACACTGAAGTGTATCTCTGGGCCATGTGTGAGCCAGCCTTAGTAAACTTAATTTTATCACTTGTCAAATTTTTCAACCTTTGAAAAATTACTCAATACCAGAATTAATGTATGATAATAACATCCAAGCGGTTAGCCAGCTCCGAACTCAGATTATCCCCAAACGATGCTGGATATCCACCTGAGGGTGGCGGGGCTGCCAGGCTGCCAGAGCCTTTAGTCTGCATGAGGAACGTGGGTGTGAGCATGAGGGCAAATCCACTTTTCAATACCGGCAGAGTGATAGATAATCTATGCCATACCTGAAAATATGTCTCATGGATCTCCATGCAATAGACAATGTATTAATTTCATTTTTTTTAAACTCCCATTCATCATTTGTAGCAAGCCAACAGTCCTTCTCCCAAGACCTTGCTTTAATTGTGAAGGCAGCTGATATTGCATTCTGGGCCAACATTTCTCAGAACTATGTTGCTGCCTCAGACATTTAGCTCCATGTGGAATCTGAGAAGAGAACTAAGTATAGTCTGGAGGGCTGTCAAAGAAAGACATCTCCTCAAAACCAGGTGTGTGCACATTAAGCCAGCACCCTTAAGGGTTTGTTTGTTTGCTTGTTTGTTTGTTTAATAGAGAGAGGAAAAAAATCAGAAACTCTTCATCTTTCCGGGCCATTTCTCTGAGGGGAGAGGGAGGAAGGGGTGGGGAGGGGAAGAAGGAAAAAACAAACTTTATTTTTGGATGGAAAATGTATAAAGGATGTATTAGACCCATCAGCATCAATTCTGAAACACAAAGTTTCTTTCAGTGTATTCCAAAATGAGAAAGAGATATTCCAAGCTCCATGAAGTCCCAGGTTCCTTGAAAGTGCCAAAAATACAATGACTCATTTAGAAACCATCACACTTAAGGCTGGATAGAATTAAGTTGGCGATAAGTTACCTTTTCACTTTCTGACAACATGTGTGTGTGTGTGTGTTTATGTTTCTCTTTTAGAATCTTAATTCTTATCCAAGACTCCTCAATCAACTGGTCTCAGAAAATCACTTTATTCATACAATGAAACAAAATCCTAAATGTATATTTGAGTATGGCACTCAATTATAATAATTTGATTTACCTTCTATTGCTTCATACAAGCACTGACTGTATTTAAAAAGAAAAAAAAATTCAAATAGGTTTTGGACCATACTCCACACTGTTCTTTTCTATAACCATTCCATAAATAGTAAACCTATTGTACCATACCCAAAACTATACATTTTTCTCGGGGCGGGGGGGGAAGATAAGATTCACCTCTTTTTCTGACCCAATTAATTTTTTGTTTTTTTTTTTAATTTAATTGTAGTAATACTTAACATGAGATCTACCCTCTTAAATTCTTTCTTTGCCTAATATAATATATTGGGGTTTGGGTTAAAGCATATCTCCTACCTTAAAGTAAAATGTTACCAGCATTAAATATTGAGTCACTCATTAACATATGGACTGGATAAAGGTAGAAAGACACTAAGTTTTTCCTGCACAAAGGAGGCAAGCATTATCATGGCTATCACACTCTTTCATGAAGCAACAATAGATCTCCTTCTAGAAACATCATTTTCAAAAGGAGCAGGTAAATATTATTATTTACTACACTAAGGCAACAATAACTGATTAAAGCAAATTTAGTGGAAACATTAAAATAATGGCAGGGGAAGAAAATTTATTCTGCAGAAACACTGTGTGAACTTATTGGAAATAATCAGCCGCTCAGTTTGAATTAAATGAGTGAGAGTGAATGTGGGGCGGGGGGGGGGG
>NW_024426885.1:50122885-50123449 GCF_017311325.1 Ursus maritimus
CGGGGGGGGGGGCAGTGTAGAGGGAGGTTGAAAGAGAAAGCCTGGCACACACTAGCTGGAATCTGCTAGCTTCCCTCCGCTGTGGCGGCTAGGAAAATCTGCAAAGATGCAAACAATCCTTGGGTGTTCAGTTAGCAGTGAGTAAATTGCTGTGGGATCTAAGGGCGGGCATACTTTAGCAGGCAATTCCTCTCTGTCTTTCATTCTGTTTGTCTGTGTTAAATTCCCCCTCTGCCCTCATCCATTCTCACATCCAGTTGCCTGCTTTGTCCATCCATCAATCCCCTCACTTTGTCAGTGCTGACTTCATCCCGGCTCTCACAGCCGTGTTGCAGCCATCCCGAGGCCGCGGGGGAGCCCCCCCCCGCCTGCCGCAACCTGCCTGCTTGCCGATCTGCTGACAGAGGACCCAGTCAGCCGCTTGTCGTTTTCTATTGCTCGGGCCAGAAAAACACTAATACTCAACCTGATTCCTATCGTCCTGCTTTTCACCTTTTCTATTGAAGAGGATGGAAGAGAGAAAGACACAAGGAAAGAGAAACAAGGCGGGGGGGGGGGGGGGGG
>NW_024426885.1:50123459-50170559 GCF_017311325.1 Ursus maritimus
GGGTAGCAGGGGTTGGGGGGGAATGGAGAGAGATGTTTGCTGAATTTTCTAGAACAATTTGCACACCAGTCAGGTGGAGGCTCAATCCAGCTTCCTGTACCACACATCAATAGAAATCACAGGGAGAAAATGTAGCACTAATTAAGGGTTGATAAGCTGTAGTCAACCGCAGGTTAGGAGGGAAGAAAAACAGCAGACTACCCAGGTCTGTGCAAGCCCAGCCCTACACAGCACTTTCACCACCAGTTTAGGAGGAAAATTTTGCAGTTTTTTCTTTTTTCTAAGTTTTACCTTCAAAATCAAACAGATATGCTGGGAGAAAAATATTAGATGATTGTTCTTATTCAAAAGATCATTTGCAAAACATTTCATGGAGGGGGGAGCTTACTAAAGAGGAAAATAGTTACCTAGCAACAAAACTATTTTAAAACATTCTTCAGTGTACTGCCTGATTGTGTGCTCTTAATTCAAAGATGTATAATTCTGAGCACCTGCCGAATTATTAAAATATTTCTTCCCTGAATTCTAAACTCCTCTTTTTCTCCCCCCTGAACAGGGCAAACTTCACAATAAGCATAATCAGTATGATAAAAAAAAAAACTTTTCAATGCTACACATTTCTTTAAATTTTACTCTTAGGGTGGAAAGCCGAATTTCACTTGAAATATGAGCAATTAAATTATTAAAACTATTTATACAACTGTGCTTAAAATGACTTTAAAATAAAGCAGCTCAGTGGGGTAGGTTTTTCTGTAAGTGCTGATAATCGTAACTAGCATTTGGGAGGTCTGGCTACCTGCAAGGCATTTTCATGAATGTTATTCGATCCTCATGCCACACCATCCTCCAGGGATTGGTCCAGGGATTTTTGGAGCTGAGAAAGAGGAAACTCAGCAATTCAATAACTTTCCCCAAATCGTCCCACTGCTAAGTAAGGGCATAAGAATTCAAACATAGCTATTGGAATTCCAACTCTTCGCCCAACAGATGAGTGCATCCAGTCACCTGGCCCTAAAGCTTCTTTGTGATTAAAGAAAAAAAACCTGAAAGATCTCCTGGGACAAAAATGACTTAACTGAACCCATTTCTCTATCTAAAGTGTGACCACAAAACACTGGGATTGGTGTTGGAGTATAGCACCCCCAATTCTTATCTGGGGAGACTATTCACTTTCGTATTGACTGAAACGGACAACCTGTGTGAACAAACCAAGAGAAGTTTCCTGAAGAAATGCTAGTGACTTAGGAATAAATGTGTTGCCTTTCCGGGCACCGACTTTGAAGAGCTAAGCACTCGCTCGCATGTTTTAAGTTTTGGTGCGTGTTAGGAAATCAATGGCAGCATCCTGTGACCCACCACACCTCGTATCTAGAAAGATTTGGGAGGGGAAGACTTGCAGGCACAGCGTGAAGAGAAAAGAGGACTGGAAAGCCAGCAAAGCCTCCCTGCTCTCCAGTCTCCACTCAGGACTACCACCACACACCCAATCCAGAACCCTCACCCACAGCTCGTTCCCCGTTCCTTTTGTTTTCTCAAACCCACATGCTCAGATGGGCTTTGGCTGGGACACAAGAGACCAGGGAAAGGGGAGAGGGAAAAAGAGGCAGTGGCACAAAGTCTCCTCTGCGTTGCTACTATACACATCAGACATCTCTAATTAGACAGCAACAAAATTTTATTAATAGGATGGACATTATAGAATGAGCTTGTTATAAATGGGCCCTGTCAGGGCCTTATTCAGCTACCAAATGAGTATTCTCAGTTCAGTGCTCTCATCTGAGGCATCACGCCTAGTGCTGGATAACAAATGATTGCTATTAACCGTATTGTTAGTAATGATGGCTGAAAACAAACAAAAACCCATAAATAACAGTCTACAGAAAAATTAACCCATAAACTTGATAGATACCCAGCTGAGAAATAATAAATGACACTTTGGGGCCTGCTGGGAGAAGCTAGTGGTTTTTGTTTTCCTCTCTGTCATTAACACATTTTCTGTGCTAAAAATTAGATTCTGATATATAATTATCAACGCTCCCAGATATTAATTCTGCTATCGCTCCCTCGGTTTCTCTTCTGGCTGGGCTATAATGTTATTCACAGATTACTCTGCGAAAACACACCCAACACTTAACAGAACAGGTCAAAGTGACAAGTGGCTTCTGCTGACAACACCAACCTGCATCGTCTTTTTAACCAGGGACACAAAACAAATTTCTCATATTAATTAACTAGGGTTTCCTTCCAGCCACAACAGGCCCGTACAATGTGATGGGAGCTAAGCAAATTCCCTGCTTCTCTAATGAAGGCGGCCAAGGGAAGCGAGGAGTGACAAAATTATCTTGCATTTATGGCATTCGAATCCACATTCATTAATGTCTTTCAGGGAGGAGACAGGCTTCAAAACAACTTTCCAACAGCAGAGCAGCTCTCACCTTGAGCCCCTTCCTCTCACAGGGCTCCGTGGAAGGGCAAGGACATGCACCCACAGATAACATGTGAGCAAGAGACCTTCCCTGAAAGGAGCCAGAATTTCAGTCACAGAGTCCAAATTAGCACTGTCCCTGAAAAAAAAAAAACGTAAACTTCCCAAATGCCATGACTTCCACACAATTAATTGACCTTGACTGGAATACGATCTCCCTGTCAGTGGCTTGTATTTGCCAGGAACTACCAAGAGGAGTGAAATTCACCAGGCTCCTCCATGGCCTGACCCATACCCTGTAAGCAGACAAGACACACACACACACACACACACACACACACACACACACACACACACAAACACACAGTACTCTCATGCACATATGTAAAGTCCTTATCGCCAGTTTGGGAATCTACTCTATGAATTTCTTCTGCTATCTCTCTGAACGCTTAAAATTCAAGGAAAATAACTGGAGGAAACTTTTTTTTTTTTTAATCAAAAAGATGAAGGTGCCCAACTTAAAGAATATATATTTGTTATGTTTGATTAAAATTAAGATAACGAAATTTGAGAAAACTAAACTGAGGCCAGCAGAGTTGGGGCGGGGGGAAAGATCCATACAAATAGGCCAGTGCAAATAAGTGAATGAATTAGCAGATACACCCTCCACTTCCCAAGCCTAGCCTTCTGCTAGGGGAGAAAAGAGGCAGCAACTTCCTAGTCCTAAACAAATGCCTTCAAATACAGCTCTTTCACCAGTTAGGGGAACTAAACATAAGAACAGGAAAATTATCTAAAATTAGGCAATATGACCAAGTCTCTCAAACACAGAAGCAAACATGGAGGGAGGGCAGGGATGAATGCAAGAGGCAGAGAAGAGACAGCGTAGGTGACTATCAAGAGAACTGAAGCCGCTGTGTGAAAAGCTGGTGGTGAAAATAGTTGAGGTGTTTTAACCCCATATTTAGAAAACCTTCCTAATTCCCAGCAGTTGTGGGATGTTCCCTTTCTCCTTGCAAGCTCCATCAAGGAACCTGAGCTGGCCACGATGTAAATATTTTTAAGATGGGATTTTTTTTTTTAAATAAGCAAATGATCTCCCATCTCCCGTGCCTCGTTGTTAACCCTCGCGCCTCGTGCCTGTGATCACGCTGCCTTGATGACAAGAGCCTACGCTGCAAATCCCTCACCCTCCTTGCACTCCATTTTCTCAGTATCTGGCATTGCGATATTAAATAACTATAAAACTAGAAAGCCAAAATAACTAAATCACCTGGCAGCCAATTTCTGAGAGTTAAACCACAAACCCGGAAAATGGTGGAGTGTGTTGAAATAATGTAAAGGAAACCCATAAATTCAAACTTTATGTTCTGTAAAGAACAAATATGAAAAAGGCATCAAAATAATGAAAGATTGTTTATGTATTCTGGCATGAAATGGGAATGTGTTATGAGAGAGAGAGCAGTGGTGGAGACAGATCGACGGAGCTGACAGTGTGGTATTCATCCTGCACGGTGCAGCAGACGCCCCGCTAGTGGCAGTAGACAGCACAATAAATCAAGGGCTCTCGAAGCTGTACCTACAGCTTATTACATCCAAGATGACAAATAAATAATAATCCCTGTCAGAGCGGCCCTTTGCTCAAGGATTGAGCCTGAAACCTTTGGCTCATCACTCCTCATCTTAAGTGAAAACACTAGAACTAGGGAATTGGAGGCCACGGTTTGCTAAGCTCATGAAACACAAAACAAGCGGGACCCGGGAACTAGGACTGCACAAGAAAGGTCAAGAAGGAAGGAAGGATAAACATTTAAATAATCCTGACCGAGAGGGGGCAAAGCAGTGGAATGAATGCGGGTTAACGTGCCCTAATCATCAGGGGGTAAAACAACAACAACAACAACAACAACAACACCTGACACCGATGCCTTGTCCCCACCCCTAACACGGAGAAATTCCAGGCTTCAGCTGCAACGCAGACCGGGGCAGGCAAAGAGGCAGGGTTGTAGAGTAGAGGCACCAGAAGCCAAACACCAGTGGCCACCAGCCTCCCAACCCCTCACCACCCCATTCGCCTTCCCGCCTTATTTAAAACGCAGCCAACTCGTGGAACCCCATCCTCCCCGTGTAGCGACTCCAGCTCCCTCGCAGCCTCAAAGAAGAGGCGCAACGGCGCTGACCGGGGCCAAGGCAGGAAGAAGCCGGAGTCCCAGAGCCATTGCTGCTTCCCAGCGTGGTGGCTGAGTCACCTCCTCTCACGTGCATCACTCGCCGGCTCCTCGACATAGGGATGACAGAACCCTGCCTCCAAATTCGCCTGGCATCCACGGCCATTACGACCTTGAACTCCTCTCTGAACTTGGAGCTTTCCTGTTTCCCTCTTATTCCCGAGTGGTTAGGTGGAAGGTTTTCCAGACCATCCCTCTGTCTGGGTCAACTCTACAGCTACAGTTCCCAGTCCGGCTTTCCAAGCAAGGCCATCTCTTGTCCCTACCTGACACACGCCCATCCCCTCACTGCCTTCAGGAAAGCACAGACACAGTAGAATCTGATAGGGCCAAAAGGGTTTGGGCTCCAGCTCCCCCAGAAGACAGACACAGACACAGACACAGACACACACACACACACACCCATCTTCACTCCTGAATATGCTGCTGGCTGCTATTCAGCCAGTACACCGCAAATCCCCGCCACCTCTGGGCATGAAAACAAAATTACGTTTTGTCATTTGAGAGAAGTGCATCAAGACGGCTCTGCCAGGGGCGCCTGGGTAGCGCAGTCGTTAAGCGTCTGCCTTCGGCTCAGGGCGTGATGCCGGCGTTCCGGGATCGAGTCCCACATCGAGCTCCTCTGCTGGGAGCCTGCTTCTTCCTCTCCCACTCCCCTGCTGTGTTCCCTCTCTCGCTGGCTGTCTCTCTGTCACATGAATAAAATAAAATCCTTAAAAAAAAAAAAAAAAAAAGATGGCTCTGCCAAAGGGCACGGGAAACATTACAAAGACCTAAGTCCTAGTGGCTAAAGTAAGCCTCTGATGTTACAAAGGGGAAATGGCCACCATTTTCTGCTCATCCTAGAGTACAGTGGGGTGCCCCTAGTGCTTCACCTACCCACCCTTCTTTAAGACAAAGACTACATAGCAGACGAGTGGGCACCGGCTTTGGTCAGGTGGACCTGAGTTCAAATTCTGACTCCACACAGGTTGGAAGACCTCAGGCAGGTCACTTAACCTTGCTGACTTTCCGTTTCCTCATCTGGAAAAAAACAGCGAACGCTACTAATTCCCAACCCACAGGATTGTTCTGAGATTCGGTGAGATCAACGTGCTTGATAGTTCATGACAGATTCTGGCTGCCCAGCAGAGGCCAGTCCTTATTCCAGTTTGATTTTTTTCCTGATTTTCTGTCTTCTACTAAAGCATGTCTTCTACTTTAAATGAATGGTATCATCTACATGACTTTAGATCCTCACGAACCTTCAAAATATCCAAAATTCTCTACAGAAACACAAGTTTCTTATAAAAATCATTTGAGACTAAAGCATATACATAGCCCAGAACGTGGAAGAAATTTATCTGAGGCTTTTAAGAGGCTTTGGGCTATAAGTAGGTAAGTGATACAATAAAATGCAATCACCTCAACCCAATAATTCTATACCTGGGACTCGATTCCTAAGAAAATAAACCAAAATATGGAAAATTCATATGCACAAAGACATACATAATACTGTTATTATGGGTGGGGGAGAAGCAGACAAATCAACCCATAGTGAGATGTAAAAATATGTTTAAAATTATTTTTTAAATTATGGAATGCTTGTTTGATGAAATAATATACAGACTTCAAAAATGAAGATCATGAAGACCGTGAAGCAACATGGCAAAATGCATATTATTTAATGTAACATGAAAAAGGCTGAACATAAAATTGACACTTGGCTCTCATTTTAACTATGCAGCATTATGCCTCTGGAAAAAGACAACCAATACACACACGTAATAATAGTTGTGCCAATTTGGCAGAATCAGAGGTTTTTATATGCTTTCATTTTTTTCAAACTTTCTATGATTATGTTTCACAATACTTTTTGAATTTAAAAAACAATTTTAAAAATTCAAAAGAAGGTCAATGAATTGGAAATCTGGGAGCAAAAGCTGCAGACACCAAAATTTTTTAGGCTCCCACTGCTTCCTGCCATCCAAGACACCATGGTGGGGATCTCTTGTGAGCTGATGGGCAAAAGATGGAACAAAAGTGTTTTTGAAAGGTTGCCCTCCTACACCAACCCCTCATCTGCCTTTTCCAGTTAGACCCCACATGTGATACCCTTCCAGCCAGTCCTTTCCCATCACCCATGTACACTTCTGGCCTCGTTGATGCAGTCACTCAGACACTCCTGTTTAATGAAAAAACATCAGTCTTCGAAGTCTGAGGGTTTGGAATCCCTCCTGCAGCCCCTTATAACATCTTGTTATCACGCACTTAATGTTCCAAAGAACTATTTCAAAAGTGAGCTGGAAACAAGACAAGGAGGGGAGATGGGAAAAAAATCAAGAAAAAGTTGTCCTCTAACTATCCTAAGCCCTGAGCCCCTTTCCTTGGCCAGCATACAATTTCTAGTCCTTGGATTTTCCTCCTTTCTTATCCCATGAACTAAGTGGGGGAAACTGTCAAGTTGGAGATTAATACCTTAACTTTCCATCAACATTCCAACTCACACAACTTGGTGATACTTTGTAGATTGGGGTTTTGTTACAAGAAGACAGCTGAGGACTCTGCCCTTTCATGAAAACAAGGAAAAGAGAAAGTAACACTGGGGTCTTCTTCTGTGATAAGTCCTTCAATAGACACCTTAACTCAGCTGCAACAAATTCATGAGACGACTGGACCCGCCCCAGCCCGCAGCAGCTCTCCTTCTGTCATCTAGGTGAGGGCATTCTCTTCAGAATGCGTGTCTATGCAGTCTAATACAGAAACCCTTTACTTATGGCAGTTCGAATTTCAGGTCCTAATTTATTCTCCATGTATTCTCCTACCTCTCTTCCTCACTGCTTCCTGGAAGGCGCACCTAGTCCAGTCAACCGGTTTAGTTTACAGTTCCTTACCTTTAACCCAGAAAGGTAAGGAGCCTGTCTGTGACAGAAGTTCCTGTCAGGGCTGGGACTGGCACTTGGGCTGCTGGTCTTTCCAACACACCATGTTTGCTGCTTCCAATTACTAGTTTCCACATAGCAGAAAAGGTAACACCCTCCCAGTATCTTGTAAGAAAGTGCGACAGACAGTCCTATATGGTCCACATGAGACCAGGACTCTCTCACTACTCCTGAAAAAGAACTGTCTCTCTAAACTGAGGTTCATCCCATGGTCAACAAATGGTCGCCGTGAACCTTTGGTGGGATAGAGGAGGGTGCCACATAAGGCCAAATTCTTAAAGCATGACATGGTCCAAGATTAATTTTTAAGACATGTAATTGGAGATATGTTTGGGTTCACTGGCTTAAAATGAGTTAACTTAGCAAAAGACACAAGTAAACAATAATGCAATCATTCAATACAATATCACTGTCTAAAGATTCTTTTTAAATATAAACATGGCAATTCTGCTCATACATATTACATACATTTGCAACAATACAGAAAAGCTGAAAGGTGGTTATTGTTGAATTGAAAAAGTCCCAGAATCCCACTAAGAAAATACTGCGAGACAATAATGCATAGTTCAGGTGCACACTATAACTGACTTAAATTATTATGGATGTACTTCATACTTAATTACCTTTCTAAAATATGTCGGGGTATTTTGTCATGAACTCTGCAGAGTTGGCTGTACCTCTACTAAATACTGCTCTGAAATGCAAACCCTTCGCTAATGTTTTTATTTGAATAACTTATTACCCAATATAGCAAGCATCAACACATTTTATAGAACCAGAACTTGGCTCTCTGAAATTCCTCCTACCCTAATGCCAGTCACTGTTGGGAGCATTTAGTTATAAATTGTCTTTCAATAAAAGTAAAAGCTCCCAAAACAACAAAATGAAAAGACACAGCAGCTTAAATCAAGGGAAGTCAATTTCCACATGCCGATCCTAAATATTTCATGGCCCTATTTTATTCTGACATTTGTAGATGACTAAAGTGTTACAAAGGAAATAAAATGCTGATTAAAGAGTTCACTGTCATAAAGGTTACTGAATTGTAAATGGCCCTCTCCATCTTCCTGTTAATAGGTACCCAGCTGTAAACATCATGAAGGATGTGACGGGAGGGCGGCTTCCCTCCTTTAGGAGCTGTATATACATTAATCACTGAATCACCAAGCCATGCTTAATTGCAAGCTGTATATCACACAAATCCATGGTAAGTAGAAGGAAACTCATTATTGCTGCTTCATAACTGCTGGGTACTTCTCATTTTAACCTCCTCACACCTGGGACACTTTGTTGCTTTATAACAGGCATGCAGAAAAGGTACCACACCACTAATTACAGCCCACACTGGCACCTCCACCTCAGCTCCCTGAAAGAGAAAACGGAACAGTCTAGAGCCGCAGCCATCCCAGGCTTCTGCCTCATTGCCACTAAGTGAGTTTTTATATGTGGCTTCCCGCGCTCCCCTCCCCTGTTCCCTTCCTGGAGACAACATGTTGAAATCCATTACTCCTTGAGAGTTTACAGAACTCTTTAAATGATAAAGAAAAAAAAAACCTGCAGTATATTTTGCTTTGACAAAATTATTGATTTAAATCCCATACAATAGCACAATACTATTTAAAGGTCAACCCAAGAAAAATGAGTTTACACCCGAACAGAGCTGAGCTTATCTGTCATGAAAGTGTAATGATGTGTTTATTCCCTCACTAGGGTGTATATATTTTTCAGGAAGATATAACAGTCTACTTGCAGGTGAAATCTGCTCTTAAATGGGAATTTCAGAAGATATTTACATTTCAGATGGTGGAGCTGACATCTGAAGCCCTGAGACCCATTTCTGTACTTACTAGTCAGGTGAGTATTTATTTTCGTCACCTAAAAATTATTCTTCTCACTCCCAGGTCAAAAACGAGACATCTACTTGAAAACTATAACCACAACTCATATGGGAATCTTTCAAGAAGGCTAAGGTTGCAAGCAGAATGCAAAGGTTGCCATGATAACAGCCTCTTCTCGTGTTTTGGTTTCTCTTTCCCATTTCAAAAAGACAGCAATAAAAGGCTCTAAGTTCATTATTTCTAGAAACATTTGTTATTAATGCATCTATATATTTGTCTTTTTTTTCTTTTCAAAAGGCCAACTGATGTACGATTAACCCCAAAACTACCCCCATTGCCCTTCCTTACTTGACCTCCAAAGGTACTCAGATCTGGGCCTCACTGGGATGGAGTAAAGGGGATGAGGCCTGATACCCGACAACCAGGTCACAGCCCCTAAAGCAAACCTGCCCCGCGGCCTCTCCACTGAGCTCCAGTATTTACTATTTATTAGGAGCCAGGTACAATGCTGGTTATGAGGGTATAAAGCACAGTACCTTCTGTCTTAAAAAGCTTCATTCATTCATCTGGTAAATGGACTGAGCACCTATCATGTGCCTGGTACTGTGCAGTGACTTCTCAGAGACTATAGTCTTACAGGGCCCACAGACACTGAATACACAAATACAAGAGAAATAAATATCCCCAAAGTGGACTTTCAGTATGCTAGTGCTGCATATAGCAAGGGAAGCCAAACTAGTCAATATGGTTCAAGGAGGGCCTTCCTTATTTGACCAGAGACTTGAAGGATGGGAAGGTGTCAACTACATGGAACTGGAGAGGACAGGTGAAGGCAGTGGGAAGGGCATGTGCAAGGGCTCCAAGACAAGACAGAATCTTCTGCAGAGAACAAACAGAGTTGCCTGTGACATAGGATTTGACTGAAGGGCAGGAGGGAGAAGAAAATCTTGCCAACAGTAAGAGTCCTGAACCTAAGGGAAACCACCAGAAGGTATCCAGCCTGGGAGTGCCATCGACCAAGGACAATATGGAAACCAGATCAGAGGTGAGCACACGTTACTGTTGAAATTCCTCTCCAGAGAATATTAACAATGACAATGGGGATCAATGCCAGTGACCTGAAGAACAGCAAAGAAACTACCCTACTACTCCATCAGCACCAGTGCACAAGAAGCACATTTCCAGGAACCAGCCTTTATTCTCGTGTTGTAAAGACTGAGCCAACTAGACTCATGATTCAGCTAGTAGAGGCTTCTTCCCTTTCCACAGGTGTAATCCGACAGGTCTAGGGTTTACGACAGCTCTGAAATTCTTATTACCTACCTTCAGCACCCACCAGTTCACTGGTTATTTTCCTGTCATTATTAGCTCTATCAAAACATGAGCTGGAAGAGCGATCACTTCCAAATCCAGGCAGCATACTGCTAATACTTGTAGTGAAAGCTGCTTTTGTGTCTTTGGTCAGAAACAAGAACAAAGCTATTGACCAAAACTCAGTCTGAAGGTTGTCAAAATTTTATTTATCCAGACATCTCCTTGTTCCCCACCATCATGGGTGTTGGTATTTTGGTTGTCTAAAAATCAGCTAGTGTATGAATTTTACTTCCTTCCAACACTCCTTACAGGGAAGAGGAGTTGGTGTTCATGAATCTTCTATTGTTCTATTGTTGGCAGATCCTCAAAGCCTCTCACATTCAGGGAAAAGCTACTTGCCTTGTTGGGTGAACTGCAAGAAGACTGAGCACAGTCCTACAGCCCATCCCACCATAACTGCCCCCACAACCCCTTACCACCATCTGCCACCATCACCCCCCACCACAGTCAACACAGTCACACCCAGGGCAAGAATCTCCTGCTTTCTCAGGGAATCCTTGGCATTGCAGTTCCCACTCCTCCCCACCCCAACCCAATGCTGGGATGAGTCAACCCTACATGTTCGCCACTAAGTCTCACTTGTACCCTTCATGAAATTGTGGAACAGATGCTCTAACAAGCATACTTCTTCACAAAATAATGGCAAAGGGGAAAGATCACCTGCTTTGGAATCAAGCCCACCTGGGCCTACAGCTAAGCCCCACCGTCAGTGATGCTTTCTAGGCCTACTGCTTAGGGATCTTCCAACTTCATTATCCACCCATCCGTCCATTCACTGAATAGTTATTGGATGCCTACCATGTTCCAAGACTTTCACATTTATCTTGTTTAATCATGACAGTCATCGCTTAGAGCAAGTGCCCCACGAATTTGTTTTATCATGCACCCCAACATATATTGATTTATTTATAAATTATACACACCACCTTACCAATGTATTCATAAAACATATATTAAAATAGGCACTTTAAGTGTAGGAAAGAAAACAAAGATTGTAAATGCAATTTTACTCATCAGTGATGTCAAATCCTCTTTGAGCTTACCAAAAAACAGGTAACTATAACTTTATATATTAATGTTTTCATTACAGAGATGTTATATATTGGATGCCTCATTTTTTAAAATATGGGCTTAACACTTTGTAAAAGGCCAACTTAAAAGTTTGGTTCTAATTTCAGTTTAACACGATTTTAATAAATGAATCACACATTTTAAAAGGTACTTAAATATATGTATCGATTTCTTGTGGCTACTGTAACAAATTACCACAAACTTGGTGAATTAAAAAAAAAAAATGCAGAAACTTATCCTCTTGGAGTTCTGGTACCCAGAAGTAGCGCTGGACCAAACCCAAGGTGTTAGTGCAGCCACACTCCCCTCAGAGGCACTAGGAGAGAATCTGTTCCTTACCTCTCCAAGGCTCAGAAGTTTGGTGGCATTCCTTAACTTGTGACCATACCACTCCAATCTCTGCTTCTCTGGGCACCATGCTTTTTCCTCTTATGTCTGTCAGGTCTTCTTCTGCCTCTCTTACAAAGACACCTGTGATTATATTTAAGGCTCCCCAAGATAATCCGGGATAATCTCCTCATCGCGAAATTCTTGATTTAATCACATTTGCAAAGACTACCTTTTTCCATGGAAGGTTACTATTCACAGGTTCCAGGGAGTAGGATATGATATTATGCAAGGGGGGGGGCATTATTCAGTACCACAGTACATATGGAAGAAATTCATCAGTGGTAGAGTTCATTAAATCATGAAACTCTTTCTCAATCTTATACACCAGTCTTGCTCAGATGGTTGTTTAAATTCAGTGGGTAAATTTCCACATTCCCTTGATGTCAAGTACCCAAAATGTGTTGCAATTTTATTTTTCACCAATGAATTCAAAACGCACTGAAATCCTTCTTCTTGGGAAGGCTTTTTAAATAGTTAGAAAATTCATTTTCCAGTTTTTTTTAAATGTGCAGGGATGAGCATTTTTATAGATAACATACCAGCCACAGTTGGCAGCAAGGAGCTCATAGGATGATGGAAGTCTTTCCAAAAATCTGTTTTCAAATGTCCTCTCCATAGCATTAGTTTCTTTCATTAAGCATTTCTCAACTGCATTTTTTGCCAAACATATCTGTTAGGATTTATATTTCTGCCAGACATTAGGAAAGAAAAAATTTAAAAAGCTTGAATTTTCATAAGAGAAAAATGGAGAACTTGTACTTATTAAAAAAAAAAAAAAACTTCCAAGTTCTTTCTCGTGACATGGTCAAGGAATCTCTGTTGGAACCAAAGATTTTTCTACTCAATCCCCAACTTATAATCAAGCAAGTATAATGTGAGGGTTCTGTTACTTGAGGATTTTTTAAATAAAATGAATCACATCACTGATATCCTACAACCAGAGTCAAATTTGCAAAACGCTAAAGACAAAAAAAGAGGGGAAGCTATTACTATGAAATGCTCCTCAAAGAGAATCCCCAGGTGGCCTCTGGACTAGCCCCCCCACTGTGTGTGGCAGGTGCTCTTGGGGGAGACACCTGCACCAGGTGAGCGCTCCAGTTCAGTCTGAATATTAAATATCGACCCAGCTTATTTCTTTTTTTTACATTATAAAAATTAGGAACAAAATTCTAACACTCTTCTAGCATGCCAGTGGTTCTTACATGTTCTGTGGACACAAGCTCCTTTCTCTAAAAACTGTTCCCTGAGCTATGGGTGAGCGTTCTTATTATAATGATGGGGACAAGAAGCTGACAAAGGCTGAGGGAGTTGCTTAAAGCAGCACCGACAGGAGGAATCAGAGCCCGGGTTTGATCCAATGTTCTGATTCTGTGTCTGGCTCATATTCCACTGCTCTGTAATTCCTCCCTTCAAAACTGGAGTGGGAAAGGTGAGGAACGCAGCCCAGCAGGGTGGTTCAGCCCAACTGGCGGGTTGACCAGTTGTGTGAGGGTTTGGCTTCGGCCCCATCATACCCCAGCTATGTGACCTCAGGTACACGAGATTCTACACCGCCGTTTTCTCCTTTTCAAAATGGGGCTAATAAGAGTATCTCTTCCAGGGGTTGATAGTAAGGAGCAAATGAACTAATTCATATAAAGCACATTAGAGAGCAACAAGCATAGTAAGCGAAAGCAAGCCCTCAGATGTTAGCCGTGCGACAATACCTATTTCAGAAGGCTGTTTTATAAAGCTAGTGACAAACACATATACGTAGACAGGTGTGTGTACACACACACACGAGAGAGAAAAGGTTCAGGGGAGGTAGACACATGCACCCGACATATAACAGGTACTCAGTGGTTAGTTTTCCTTGAGCTTTTATTAATTTTGAATGAAATATGAGGGTTACATATTTGCCATCAAGCTGATAAGGGTCCTCTATGGGCAAGAAAGCACCTTTCTGATACCACATAGGCAGACCACCCTCTGCGTCATTTCCCACAGATATATGCCATTTAAGAATCCAAGGATGGGGCGCCTGGGGGCAGAGTTGGTTAAGCATCTGACTCTTGATTTTGGCTCAGGTCCTGATCTCAGGGTCGTGAGATGGAGCCTGGTGCCCAGCTCCGTGTTCTGCGTGGAGTCTGCTTGAAACTTTCCCTCTCCCCCTGCCCTTGCCCCCACTTCTTCTCTCTAAAATGAATAAATCTTTTAAAAAAATATTTAGGAATCCAAGGCCAAAACCTCAGGCTTTGAGTTATAACACACGCCCTGCTGATAATGCTTATGCCTGTAATTTGGGGTATAATAAAGCAATTAATACTCTCCAGGTTGAAAGGTCCAACCTGGGTCTATAGTGAAAATCATTTGAAAAGTACAACCTGTTATGTGTTAACAATGGCTAATCTTGTTTTCTGTTCCTGTCTCAAAAACCTTAAGTCTACCTACCTGGCCTCAATGACCAAAGCAGAAACTTGAACTAAAAAAAAAAAATACATAAATAAATAAAAATAAACCAGGAGAAATGCCAACCAAAACTTTGTCTTCTGACTCAACTGACCATCACAACTAAGGAAAACAGGCCACTGCCCAGACCAAATCACAATTTCCCTCACATTCTCCAAGTAGGGGCGATACACATAAATCAATGCACATTTCATCCTGTGGAGTTCCTCTTGGTCTGACCTCCTCCCATAAAGACCTAAGACCCCATCACTGTCTCAACACTACCCTATGCACCCTGCGTCCTATTTGATAAAAGCATTCAAATTCTGGTACTTGAAACAAAAATCAAGTGAAACTGCAGCTTCATAACCAAGTATCATCCACAGGAAAATGATAGGATGGTGACCACAGAGTCTGGAAAGGGGAAGCCAGGAAGCTAAGCAGTCCCAGAATGTCCGGATAAGGGAAAATGAGACTAAGCACAATGCCAAGGCAGGACTTGTATGCCAACACAATCAGGGTTAGCAGCAAGATGTAGAAGAACCTCGAGACTCCCAAGATTACAGGTAAGAGAGAGGAAAGAAATTACATTGAGGGGGTGCTTGGGTGGCTCAGTCGTTAAGCATCTGCCTTCCCCGCGTCCTGGGATCGAGCCCCGCATCGGGCTCCCTGCTCAGCAGGAAGCCTGCTTCTCCCTCTCTCATTCCCCCTGCTTGTGTTCCCTCTCTCGCTGCTTCTCTGTAAAATAAATAAATAAAATCTTTAAAAAATAATAAAAAAAATAAAAAATTTAAAAAAAAATTACATTGAATTCAGCTTAAGAAACCTTCATTGGCATCCCTGTTTTGCTCCCCTCCAATGCTGTAACCTTGGGAAAATTATTTCCCTCCTCTGGACCTTTATGCCCTCCTCTATAAAAGTGAGAGAGTTGAATCAGCTCATTTTTTTAGAGACTTTCCACTGAATTATTCGAGACTCTTCAGTCATCATCAATCTGTGTACTCTTAAGGCCAATAACACTTTTCTTACATTCAGAGAAGTTTTTTAATTTAATAACTATCTGTTGGGCATAACAAATCAATCTTGTTAGAGCTGTTTACCAAGGATGACTAGTCTACCCTCTTTGGATCCCCAGGTAAGAACGGAGCTTTGTGATTAGTTCTGCCAAGGAGCTGTGGTACATTTACTGGCCAGCGCAAAATATCTCAGAACTCTTGCCCTTTGGCTCAGTGTCCAGCAGCGTTCAAGGTGTCAACTGCTCTGCCATCTTAAGTCCCTGTGTGACTAAAATGACTAGTGCCCTTCTGCCAACCTACCACGTACATGGAGCACAGCAAGAAATACATCCTTACCGTCTTACACCTTTGAGACTCCGGAGTTGTTACCGCAGCCTAACGTAGCCAGCCCTAACTGCTCCAAGAAGTAGTCTGAAATTAAAATCACTATTATTATTATTCCTCTATTACTGCTTGTAACTATGGCCTATAATATGTTTTTACAACTGTTTGTATTTCTCAAGGTAAATCAGGTACCATATACCTGAAGCTAATGACTCACTTTCCAAGGCATATGGCCATTACTCCAACTTCTCAAGGGCTCTCCTGTAAAGAACAATGACCATCTCCAGTAAGAATAAAGAAGGTGAAAACAGAGCAATCACACTTTGGCTGCATTCAGTATCAAGAAAAGCTTCATTTCTTAAGGAAAAAAAAAATCAGGCTACAGAGGAATAGGACACAATATCTTTTTTTTAAAAATGGCTCTTTGTAGGTAATGTGTTATTGCAGGCTAGGACAGATATATCTTGCCCACAGAAAGCAAGTGAAAGGAGCCACCTTTCATGGGGCTCTGAATGTGAATTACAGAAGACTTCAGGTCAATTAACGACTATGAAGAGAGGGGTACAGTTATCAAGGATGAGTTTACGAGGACTTGTTGGAAGAGAAAGGGGCAAAGAAAGAACAAAGACATGCAGCATATAGATTTAAAAAAAAAAAAGCTCTGGGGCATCAGAAATGTAGAAGCATATAAATGCATATGAGATTTAAGAAGCAAAAAAGCTAGATGGTTAAAAAAAATCTAACTTTCAAAAGGGACAAGAAAAAAAGGGTAAAATAAAAGCAATTGTATTTTAATCAATTGATAATTTGCTATCTGAGGCCTCTGGGGAAATAGCGTGAAGAATTTTAATAGGTAAAATACTTAAGAAAACTATGATTTTCTCCTATAGGTATCTCTGGCTATAGGTATCTCTGGCTTTAAAATGAGCAAGACAACACCTCCCATCTTGTTGGTTAATCACAGAGCTGCTGTTTGACAGAGACACAGTCAGCGTGACCTCGACTCTCATCTACTCAATAGCCACCCCTCGGGTACCAGATCACAGGCCTGACTTACAACAGGCAAACGGTGGGCAAACTCCCACCCTGTATGCAGATGCTGTGGTTCTCGCCGATGGGAGGACGTGCCGCTGAATTAGCAGTCAGACAGTGACTGTCATTGGTAATAACTTCTTATTATGTCAAGGAATTTACATGCAGATCAATGTGAGCAGCGTGCACTTGCTTATCCCCACCATAAATCACAATCGATCGGCACACCAGCTCCTCGCCACAATTAGGAGCTATAGACAGGGCTGCAATATTATCTTAAAATACTGTGTCACCACCCTCCATAGAACAGCTGGCATCCACAAAACTCGCGCTCTGCTGCTCTTACTCTTGGTGACACTGCTGCTGTTGTTATTTGGGGTGAGAAGTGGGGGAGATAAGTGAATAAAATGTCCCTGTGTGCAATGTCTACTTGAGAGATTCCCTGTACCCTATTAGAGATTTAAAAAATGGGAATTCCTCCATATCCATATTGAATTCCTGTGTGCAAATGCGAAAGTTGGCAACATGCTGCTCTTAATCTGATTTATGCACCAATTTATTTTATACATTAGGCACACTGTATGCAGGCTGACTGATGCATAAAAATTTCATGCAAAAAAGGACTCACTCCCGTACAACTGCCTTTCAGTTATTATTACCTCGTGTGGTTCCCATCCTACAGTGGGTAGGACAAACGACTCCATATACCAAATGCGTTTTGCCCACTATACAAACATTTTGATCTGTTTCTATTTCCCCTCAGCTCCAACTCCAGAGAGCTAAAAACGCTGTATCTTAACTTTCTGAAATCCTTTAATGCTACAAAACACCCACTTATGCAGAGAACTTCTCTCCATGTTCACTCTTTAACTGTGCATTATAAACACACAAACATGCACAACAGAGGCAAACAAACAGAGACAGACACATACCCATGACACACCTGGGTATTTCTGGTTTTTTTTTTTTTTTTGGTTCAACATTGTTTTTCTCTACCTATCATAACCACCATGCATTTTGCATTACTTTTCTAATTACCTTCCCAGGGATACGTTGCCCAGGATATTAGTAACAGCAAAAATGCAAACAAACAAAAAAGCTTTTGGGGTAGGGTTTTAGTTAAGGAAAAACCAGCTAGAAAAAGCATCTTTCTGTATTTTCCTTTTATTAGAAGTCTCCTTTCATCCAAGAAATATGGGGCCTGAAATAAATTGTACCATCCTGCTTTTTTTTATTCAAATCCTTGCCAGAGCTAGGCAGTATGCTAATGAAAACAGGTTGATAAATGACTCCCTGATATTTTCCAGACATTTTTCTCTCAGAAGTGCTCTAAACTGATGTAGCTCAAAGAGAATAAGGCGCATTAAGTCATTATATCAATTTTTGTTACCCAGATACTTCAGTCCCAGTTAAGCGCTGACAGCCAATATAAAACAAGGCAAGGGCATCATACGACTCCATCGATCAAATCTTGTCGTAGATAGATTGCCTATTACACAAATAGAACTAGCGGATTCAGTTTGTAGTTTTATGCTCTCCAATTAAAGGATAACAGGGTACTTTCCCATAAATCTGCTAATTGCAACTGAATTAATTTAACAAATTTCTCCAAGCACACAGGAAAAAGCGACTGGTTAAGCTAATGTAAACTAGCACAGGTTGTCACAAAGAGGCTCCCATAACATCCTTTTGCTATACCTTGATTGGGCAAGGTGTCACAAGTATTTAGCTACATTGTGGTTCTCTGGCAACAGACAGCTGACAAGCATAAAACATTGCACAAATAGGAGATAATTTATTTGTGGTACTTTTTTCTCTCCCTCACTCCCCACTCTCCCCCCACCCGCAGGAGGAAATAACTCCCTCTTTGCATCTAATTAATGTTTCTCTCCAAGTGAAGCTGTTTTTCTAAATCAGAATTACACCAGCCAAAGCACTATATTACGGAAAGGGGTCCCTCCGCGCCACTCAGGCAACAGTAGGAGTGATGGGCAAAAACCAGAACAGCTGCCTACTGCATTTCAAAGGAGGAAATAGCTCAGGGCTCAACCGAGCAGGGCGAATACAACACTGGGCACCCACTCTCACAAGTTCAAATACACAGGTAACCGTAGTAGCCCAGGTGCCAGAATCAAAGCGGGGCGATCCCAAGCCATAAAACAATGCATCGCGGTTGAATTCGTCAATTGCTGTGCTCAGCATTCTGGAGACGAAGTTGTAATGACTGCACAGGCACAGTGGCATTCCAGCGACGCTCGTGTGCCCCTTTTACCTCTCCGCCACTCCTCCTCATGCCTCCGTCGGGGATTCGGGCAGACTGGCAACACCCACAAGGGCCTCAGACAGTGAAAGCTAGGGGACTCGCAGGGGAGCAAGGGGTGAGGAACAGAAAGGGTATTTTCCAGATTGGGTGAAATAGGTCAGATTTTAAGTATCTAGTCCCATCGTACCCATATTTTTAGACTGGATGTTTTCAATGTGAGCTTGCAAAAATATCGCTGCCATATCCACACTTGACAGGCACCACCTCCTACGTAAAGGGGATCGATTTAAGGTCTAGAAGGGGTGATGGAGCCCAGAGATGAGCAAGGAGAAGCCATGGAGCCCATGGAGAAGGGGGAAGGTCAAGGCAACAATAACCACAATGATGGACCTTGTCAGTTCCAACTAAGGTCGGGCATCTCCAGCACCACTCCCCTCTCTTGTGATCAGAGCTTCATGCTGCCTTCCTACAGAAGCCGATTCCTTTTTACGGGGAGAAAAAAATCTCAAAGTAGACCTGCTTTTCCAAAGCATTTCTCATACCCTGTTTATCCATTTATGCTTCTGCTGATAGAATGACGCTCTGCCACATCACCTCAGTGGGGACAGTAAGCTGTCTGAAGACAAAAACCACATGCATTCTGGACTGTGGGCCAAGAGCAGTAGCAACAATGCGTGCTGCCTCTGGGTGTACAATGTACACACGACTTTGAACTGGCTCAGTCACCTGGCCAAGAGGCAGCAGGGTTCTGCAAAGGGAGAGAGGATGTGGGTTAAGTCCAGGCAGAAAAGTTTAAGGTGTTAAATCCTACATACTATTAGTTTGCCACTTGGTAACTAATCAGAAAAGTCATACACACACCAAAAAAAAAAAAAAAAGAAAGAAAAGAAAAGAATCTCTGAGTAATAAATATTTATGTAAGATACTGGATGAAAGTCATGACACCTGGGTTACAGTCCCAACTTAGCCATTAACTAGTTGTAGGATACTGGGATCACACATAAGCATCTCTTCCTCACCCATAAAAGAAGGCTATCAGAGTACATCTCAGCATTAGATCTGATGGAGGCGGGAGATCTAGCCACTGTTTTTCAAAAAGCAGCTGCACGTGGAATGGAACTCCAGAGTGCTTCCAGCGTTTGTTAACAGAATGCAACACATCAGAGCACACTGCACAGAGTAAGGGTAAGTATGGGTTTGTGACGCTTCTCACTCAGTTGTGTACATATACATGCGTGTGTGGACTGTAATGGGAACTATATTCTTCAAGGTCGCAGTCGAAAAATTTTTTAAATTCGAAGCCACTGAACCAGTCCCACACAAAGACTGAGCCCGAAGACCCTGTGTTTCTCTGATCACACGTTCGCATGCAGAGCCAGCCGGCGGCAAGGGTGGGAGAACTGGCGGGCAGAAGCCTGCTCTCCCAACAGCAGCGCATCAGTCACTTGTGATGACAATGAGACGGGAAACCCCTCATCTTGGGAAAGTCGCCTGGGTGCAGAGAACGAAGGGAATCCTTTCGCAAAGGGCCCCAGCGAAGCCCTCCTCCCAGCTGGCTTGAGGAGCATACCAGTTCAGAATGAGAGGGCTTGGGTCTGCCGCCCACACACTCCCCCAGAAGCCTGAACACCAGGCACCCCAGAAACGTGCAGAACTCCCACCAGAGGGAGAGAGATCACATCTTCCGGCGGCAAAGGCTGGCTCTCCTATCAATTGTGGAACAAATATTCCATAGAACACTTTATGATTCATATGCATGCAGACACAATAGCACGGCCTTGTTTCCCGCCACGGACCTGAGAGAGGACAAACTGGAGGAGAAGCATGCCAGCGTGAAAAAGTCAGCTGGCCACCCCCTTGAGAATCCACATAGGATGAAGCAGGATCTGAGTAATTCCCCAAACCCTCCACCTCTCCAGCTATGCCGAGCCTCCCGCTCAACTACTATTTTTACTGTGCCTCGTTATGAGTTACGATCTGGTGTGCTGGTTGGAAGGAAATCTAAAATAAGAAGTGATTTCATACTACAAACATGTTATGTTGAGTCAAAGCTTCTAGAGGGAAAATATGCCTTTAGCTAAAATATTTGCGATTATTTGAATACCTCCAAATGAAAATGGCTTAAGGCTCACGCCACCTGGTTTACAGAAGATGTGGAAGATACACTATGAAAATAAACAACAACAGAAGAACCATTAATGAGGAAAGTAAATAAAGGTCGAGGAACTAACCAGGTAACCAGCCAACAAATATTTATTGAGCACCTGCTGTGTGCCAGGTACTGCACATTAGAATGCAAGGTGAACAGAGCACATAGAGTCCCTTCTCTCCAGAGTTTACAGTCTGGTTGCAGAGAGAGCTGCTGTTTAAGTTTTATAGATAAACAAACACCATGAAAGAAAAACAAAAATAATAAGGGGCTCTTACTTAGCTGGGGGGCTTAGGGACCGTCTGCCTAAACAAGTGTCATATTGAAGCTGAGCCCTGAAGGGTGAATACAAGAGCGGAGCAGGCAGAGGGCGAGAGGATGACACCAGGCACACCCCAGTACTCAGGCCCCCCACCCCAGGCTGCATCACCCCCACCCACTCACATACACCCAAGGGCTGCAATCACACAGCCCGCTCAATCGCGCTGGACTTCACTCCTCCCTAAGCCCTCTCTTTCACACCTCCCTGCCCACCATTCCTTCGGTGCACAGAGAATTCTTCTGTGCAGCGTCCTGCTTTCCAGCCTTCTCAGGTTCAAATGCCAGCACTGTGCCTTCACACCTATGTGACCTTAAAGTTCTTCATCTCTCCGCATCTCAAAGTCCTCATCTATAAAACACAGGCGACCATGGGCCCTACAGCTCATGTGTCTGGTACAAGGATTAAATGAGGTGATATAGGTAAGGGATTAAAGACCTGGCACAGAGGAAGCAGCCAAGAAACGGGAACCACTGGTGGTGTTTTGTTTCTTACTGTGACTGCTGTGGCTCCTTTTCATTGTTGTTTTCTGTATTCCATGCTCTCGTACCAGGGTCACATCAAACTGCCCTTCTACTGTAAAGCTATCCAGACTCCCTCTAGCCAATAGACCCCCCCTTGTAAGTACACCACACAGCCCTCAATCATAGCCTTTATCACATGATGCTGAAATTATTTACATATCTCTTTGTTCCCTGGATCAAAGCCAGAAGTCGAGTCTTATTTATCTTGCTTCCCTGGTGTGTGAAGATCAACAAGCTCTCCACGAACACACTGGAAGATAGATGGATGAATGAGCTGATACTGGGTGGCCAGATGGATGGGGCAGGCCAGGAAACTCACCTTGGCCCTCTCTCTTTCTCTAAGGAGGTATCCCTCCAAGTACTTGAGCAAATGGGTTGAAATCCTCTTAGCCATTTAGTGACCTCTGGCTTGAAATGCTACTGTCCATGTTTACCATCATTTGAAAGGCACCTGGGGGAGTAAACCTGTCCATCAGAGGCCAGGAGAACCCTCTAAACTTTCAAATCCTCAAGGAAAAGAAATGTCTTTTCTCAAAACACTTCTAAATATAGTGAGGCACATTTTAAGCCTCTAGCTAAAAAGCCTGAAAGCATCTTTCTATTTATTGGTATCGTTATGTGTATAGTAACATTCCCAGAAGCAGGGCATGACTGCACTAGCTTTATGTCTGGCAAAATCAGTGTCTGTATTATCTGAACTCAAAAAGACTATAAAATTAAATTTAAGTGACTCACTTAACTAGCAGAAGGAGAAAAGATCCAATTTTAAAACTGAAAAAAGAAAAAAGAAATAATTGCTGCTGTTTGGTGGGAGTTTATTATGTAAATAAGTAGAGGGCATGTCAACAAATACAGATGCCCAAACACATTTGCACGGTAATGAGGAACAACTTGAGATAGAGTGGGAAACATGTTCTCTTTGGTGGGATCAGAGATAACATCTCCTCTGACACTCCAGGCTGCTTTCAGCATCCTCACAGAGCTGAGAGGCTGGACTCCACTGGGTTCAAACCCTGATATGCCATGAATCCTTTTCATGGCAGGACATGGGGAGCATTAACCCAAAAAAAATTTCTTTGTCACATTCTTCCCTTTACATCTCAACATGGCAGGTTCTGAAGTCTTTGGAAAATGTCTTAGCTCTAATTAAAGGAAGAATTTATAACGTCTCCACAGAGTTGAAAGCAAGATCGGACCAGAGGGAAGAAGAACTGACGGCAGGTTGTAATACAGCCTTCAATAAGCTTCTGCATTCTAATGCTACTTTGTAAGCACTAGGTGAAGTCTACAGTAAACCCCAAGCCATGGCTTTTCTCATTTTTTAAGTCTTAGGAAGTTGGGCTAAAGAACTTTCTCACAACTTTCCTACAGCAAAATCTAAAGTTAAAGTCAGGGCCTCCTACAAAATGGACCCAGCGGTAAAAATGATTTTGATGACAATTACTGGAAAGAGGAGGAGGACACAGGTAAAAGATAACTCCTCCTATCACATGCCTAGATTCTAGGTCTGAGAGAGATCCTTTGACCTAACTCAGCCTGAAGATTCTAATTTTAAAAGATTCTCAAGGAAATTCCACAGTCCTTTGTGTGAATATATTTTCATATTTCTCTCACTGGTTGGTCATTTTGGGGGTGGGTGGGGACATTGATAATCCCTCACACTACTGTCTAGTTAATATTTTTTTAAGATTTATTTATTTATTTACTGAGAGAGAGAGAGAGAGTGTGTGTGTATGTGTGTGTGTGTGTATGTGTATGTGCGTGTGTGTGTGTGTGTGTGTGTGTGTGTGTATGAACAGGGGAGGAGCAGAGGGAGAGCGAAAGAGAGAATCCTCAAGGAGACTCCCCACTGAGTGTGGAGCCTGATGTGGGTTTCTATTCCAGGACACTGAGATCATGACCTGAGCCGAAATCCAGAGTCGGCTGCTTAACTGACTGAACCACCCAGGCACACTTGTCCAGTTAATAATATTAATAATAAAGTATTTTTGGCCAAACTGGAATGGGAATGGCAAAACTTCTCACCCTTGGGCACAGGTAATACCAGAACTAATCTCTAAAGATCTTTCAAGGGGCGCCTGGGTGTCTCAGTTGGTGAAGCGTCTGCCTTCGGCTCAGCTGATGATCCCAGGGTCCTGGGATTGAGTCCCGCCTTGGGCTCCTTGCTCAGTGGGGAGCCTGCTTCTCCCTCTGCCCCTCCCCCTGCTCGTGCTCGCTAGCACGCGTGCTCTCTCTCTCTCTCTCTCTCAAAAATAAAATCTTTTAAAAAATAAAAAATTTTTAGATTTAAAAAATAAAGATCTTTCAAGGATCCCCTTAAAAATATGTGCAGATCTACCTCAGTCAAGAATCAGACCCATGAAAATCTATGAAAGGGGGTGGGGGACACATTCCAGAATTGCACTGAATTCCCTGCTTGCTACAGACCCCATCGGAGGTAGCTCCATGAGGGGAGGAACCGAGTTACAAGCACCTTGGAATCCTCACACTCAGCATTGTGTCTGGCATATATGATGTATGTGATTACTCTTGCAAAAATGAAAGAAGACCTTTCTTAGGTATCTTCCCAGCCAAGACACCCAGAGCAGACCTCTTCCACATGCCCAAGTCCACCGTGATGATAAATTTCAGAAAGACACAAGGCCCACCTCAGCCAGCTTTCACGCGGGGTAAAGGAGAAGAAATGAACACCACCTAGAAACCTCATCTGACACCCAAAACAGAGTGCATAACATTTTAGTCTCCATTAATTTGGATATACAGTATTTCTCTCTGATTACTATAGTGTGCAATGTTCTTATAAGGTTATGAACTGGTTTTGCATCGTTCCGTTGCTGAAATTTAATACTGCACTAAGTGTGATATATCTCGGCCATGATTAATCCTGCTTGGTTCTGCAGGAAGTTTCTATAAAAACCAGCTTGAAATACAGGACTCTTAAAGCCCTTGCCAAATCTGCAAGATGTGATATTAACACGGCTCCCATCCAGGCAAGCATGTCTAACTTATGCTGAGACCATCTACATGTTTCCCTTTGTGCTCCTCGAGCAACTAGCTATTTATCCTATCACCGAAGCTGAGAAAATGTGGCGAGTGCTGCCCTGGCCTGGTTTACAACAGCATTATTAATACTGCTCAACAACAAAGTAAAATTACAGATAAAATCTGAATAGGCCCATTATTGGTTTTAGAGGGAGTTAAATAAGCTATATAATTTCTTTGGGCCTGCAGAAAGCTCAGCCCCGCAACGACAGGAGAAGAAATGTACACGGCGGCCAACTAGCCACCAGAGCTCAGCGACATGTAAATCCCCTCCTCGAACATCGTGAATTAAAGCAGATGAAAGTTTTAAAATGTCAGGCGAGTCCCTGGGGATGGATATGCTTTATGTTTTTTATACAGTGAACATTAATTTCAAATGGAAAGGGAAAGCAGTCCTCTATCTCCAGCCATTTGCTCCAGTTTTTCTTACGTTCCATGTGTCCACTTTTAACAGACCAGACTCAGGGGAATTGATGCCGCGCTGAGTCAAACAGTCAGGCTCAAGGTAAAAGCAAAGTCCTTGTGAGAAAGAAAATAAAAATTCACCACCCACTTCCCAGAAGCAGCCCTAATACGGAACATCTGACTTGGAGTCTGACAACAGACGTCCAAAGCCTACCTCCTCTCTTTCTCAGGTGTTTGACCTTCGCAAAACCTGGCTTCTCTGACCATTACCCTTCTTCACAGGGTTATCAGGGAAACTGGATAGTACTTGCATATATGCTATGTGATATATACTATCTATATGTGCACGCTTGTATATCTACACACTTACATATGTATGTGTGTATATATATTTGTGTTTATCACACACACACACACACACACACACACACACACACACACACATATTCAGGTTGTTGCTTTAACTCCTAATAGCTTTTCCTTCTATTTAACTTCTGTCATGCATTCCCAGTTTAACTGTTCTACAAAAGAAACAAGACTGTCATTCATTATTCATTCATTCATTCATTCATTCATACAAACATACATACATACATACATACATACAATACATACTGAGGGGCTATTACATGCTAAGTCCTTTGGGATCCAACAGAAAACAAAACGTCCTCTAGAACTTCACAGGCTACAGTAGTGGTCTCTCCCTCAGTTGAATCTTAAGTGAAATTCAGAAGCCTTGTTTCCCAGTTCAGGTCAAGAAATCAGTTTGATACCATGATGATGATGACAAATAAGTGGTCGAAGATTTATGAGGCCAGACGCCCATGATAATGTGGATTATTGTCCAGCAAACTGCCATTCCCTTCCTTTCCCACTACAGGCACAGTTTACCTCTCTGTCCCACTGACACTGGTCTAGACCATGACACTTGCTCAGGCCAATGAAATTTAGCAGTGCGATGAAACAGAGACTCTAGGTGTGCTCCCATCACACAGCAGTTTGGCTTGGCTCATGCATTCCACCGATGCACCACCATGAGAACATGCTTCGGGAAGCCTCTACTGTGTCAGCCTAGGTCCCAGAACAAACACTCATGGAGCCGACCTGAAGCCAGCACAAAGCCTGGGATCAAGGCCACTATCCTACTGCATAGAGCAAAGCCACCCAGTCTAGATCAGCCAAACCACAGTCAACCTGCACAGTGTGAACAAAAAGATAAATGGGGCGGTTTCTTATGTAGCAATATTGTGGAAATAGCTGACCAATGTAAGGTCTAAGCAGGATCCCAACCAGAAAACAATTGCCTCATCAAAAGCAATTTGGCATAACTTAACCACTGAAGCATTAAAATGAGATTATGGTACAAAACATGCTTTTCATGGTCAAATCAATCATTCTGTCTCAACTCCTCTGTGCTTGGTTTCAGCTCTCTGTGTTGAAGGAAATTAACACAAAATAAGTTGATCTTGATGAGTAGGATTCAAATCAATAATGTTAATTGGGCTCCTGAGCATAAGATAAAATGACTTCAAACCAACAAAAGGTTAATATAACTTTCCCTTCATGCAGCACTACCTATGATAAATCTATAGTGGTCTGAAATTTCCAATTTCATTAACACATTTAACATGCTAAAAAGACAGGAATGTTCTCCTTACATAATATTTTCTGTGCCCACCAGCAGGTTAACTCGCTATTGCAAAGCATATCCAATTATGTAATTAAGTTATACCTAAATAAGCGAGGGATATACTCAGTGGTGAAGACTTACTTTAAACTTTAATTTTATTATTGTCTTCATGCTTTACCTACTTCCCCCTCTCAAGGGCAGTTTATAGAATTACTGGGTATTTTCTTTTACAGCATATTTCATACTAGGTGACCTTATTATCTAGCAAAGAAAAAAAAATTTCTAGCAAAGAAAAAAAATCATTCAACATTCTTATCGTGCATATACAATATGTAGGGAGATGTGAGATGAGCTGCTGTAAATGGAAAGAGATTTTAAAAAAACAACAGTATTGCAAAGTCCTTGTCCTCAAGGGACTTTCAGTCTGTTATGACTTATAAAGGACTAGATACGCAACAAAATACACACCATAAATGAGTCAAATTCACTGGACAATTCTTGGCTATTTCTCTCTTACCCATCTCCCCTTTTCTTTTCCTAACATTTTCCTAGATTTCCCTAAATTCTTTTGGGTGCAACGGACTCCATTCTCCTGTCCCAGAATGGAGGCCAACTGCCTTAATCTTATCAGCAGAATCCCATCCCCCCCAGCCTGCCACAGTAACCAGTGTCAGGATAGGCTAGAACCCTTGCTTAGTCCACGCAGTCTGCTATAACAAATTACCATAGACTAGGCTTAAATGACAAACATTTCTTTCTCCCAGTTCTGGAGGCTGGAAGCCCAAGATCAGGGTATGTCATGGTCCGATTCTGAGGTTCTGGTGCAGACTGCCGACTTCTGATTATATATCCTCACGGGGCAGTGCTCTCTGGGGTCCCTTTTGTAAGGACACTAATCTCATTCTTGAGGGCTCCACCCTCAAAACCAAATTATTTCCCAAAAGCCCCAACTCCTAATACTATGACATTAGGGGTTGAGATTTCCACATATGAATTTAGGGAAGACACAAACATTCAGTTCACTGCAGACACCATTTAGAACTGTCAAGCCAGTGAAACTCAATTTGGAGAATTTTGTTTGGGCCCCAAAGGAACTGAACTCTCCTGCTAGATTTGAACAAGGATATACATACTCTTAACTATCTGCACTCACCTCACAACAGGCCAACACCTTCGTGGAGGAAGAGCCCCTGAGAAGCAGAACAATTAGATCTCATCAGACTCTGTTTCTGGCTCATGCGTTACCTGAAACCAGCGCTGCCATGAGAACCAACACTGACCCTTTCTGCTTTTAAGACAGTTTGAGGAGCTGTTTTTCTTTTTTTTCCTGTGATTTGCCACTAAAAACATCTAAACAACAGAACATGCACCAGAGCTCCAAAGAAGGAGAAATTATTGGGGCGCCTGGGTGGCTCAGTTGTTAAGCGTCTGCCTTCGGCTCAGGGAGTGATCCCAGGTTCCTGGGATCGAGCCCCACATCAGGCTCCCTGCTCTGCTGGGAGCCTGCTTCTCCCTCTCCCACTCCCCCTGCTTGTGTTCCCTCCCTCGCTGGCTGTCTCTCTCTGTCAAATAAATAAATAAAATCTTAAAAAAAAAAAAAAGGAGAAATTATTGTGTACTGGAAAAATCTAAATAAAATCCAAAGAGGAAGCAGGGTTTCTCCTGGACCAGAAAAATGGATAAACTCTAAATTACTGGGAAGAGGGGGAGTGGTGATAGGATAGAATGAAAAAATAAAGCAAACCTACCAGGCTAGATCATGCCATCAGAATGGGAGCTTGTGATCCTGATGATGTTGATGATGTTGTCGTTAATGGAATGCCACACATGGGTATATGAGCCACCGAAAACACTACACATGTTACTGTCTTGTTTAATCCTCACAAATATCCTAGGAGACATGCATGACCATCCCCAGAATACAGGTGGGAAAAGGGGGCCCAGAGAAGTTTTGTGACTTATGCAATGTCACAAAGGATTGGTTTAGCCTCCCACAGAACTGGGCAAGAATGCTGGGTATGCCACTTGCTGTGTCATCTTTGGCAAGTTACTCCAAACTCTCTGAGACTCAGTTTCTTCAAATTAGGTATAACAGGAATGCCTACTCACCAAAGTTGTGAGAATGAAGATAATGCATTTAAAAGTGCTTAGCTTCCTGCCTAGCACAATGAATATGATCCACAAACATCACTCATTATTTTTGCCACATTTTTGTAAAATGTCTACATTTTAGACTTACAACAATCAGAGAGGAGAGTCAGGACCAGTGGGTAACTATGGAAGCTTTGGGCTCAAACATGTAGTGCTTTCTTGAGATATAACAGATTGATAATGAACTTCCAATTCTGGAGGTTTCCACTCAGAAAAGGAAGATTCTCTGCTTAAGGACACCGTAAAAGGGGCTGAGCATTAGAAGCGATTTTAAGAATGCGGTCCCAAGGATTCTTCCATCACTGAGACTTATCAACCCTATGAGAGACCACTGTCCTGCCAGCTTAATTTCCAGTGTATCCCAAAACCAAGGATAGATAACCAGATCCTCCACCCACATCTTTCTAGTCCTCAGTCCTTAACAAGACTTGCAATCACTTACACATTAAAGAACTGTGATACAAATTTGACCGGACTCACTACACCCGCACTATCCTCCAATACTGTGAAAAGCTAATTTCAGCTGTCACTTACTGGAAGTAAAATGACAAATATCTGTAATATCTGTCAGGTTATGAACGCTTTAAGAAGAGTTATGCAGCTGTCAACATTTTGATGACAAGAGGAAAGTAAACGAAGAACAGAAACAGCACGTCTGTGGAGTACCCGGTTGCCAAACTTCTCTGTGACTTATATTAATAAAAATCAAATTACCTCCATAAAAAATGCAAACAACAAGGGCTTCTAGAGAAAACCAACAGAGGCAAATCTGTTAATAATGTTGCCAATGCAATAGATGAGATCATCAGAATTAGCTTCAACACTTCAGTAGAAAGTGACTAATTCCATTAAGGGATGTGAAGTCTTTACTAAATTTCTCTCCACCATGATGGTATTGGAATAAATGTGTAAAACCCCAGGAACAGAGTAACCAATCTTACGGACAGCTTCTTGTCGTATTGGAAGAGTACATAAGTAGGTGACTACGCATCCCAGGTTGACTGCGAGAGCCCTGGTCTGTATCCATTATCTTGGTGTAATTATAAATAAAGCATGCTAGTTTGGATAATAAATTACTATGGTGTGTACACATGTATATTTTTATGTATATGTATGCAATTGTGTGTTCATGTACGCATGTGCCTGTATGTGTAATTCTGTATGCATGTGTGGGTTTGTGTACTTGTGTGGGTTTGTATATACATATGCGTGTATATGTACATATGAACATCCAGGCATAAGGGAATTCCTTTACTAGAGTTGTGCTTTGCAGGACAAACACTACATTTCACAACAAGGATTTCCATAGTTATAAAACACTGAGTTTTTGCCATCCAATTAAAACAAAATAAATAGGAGAGGCAAAAATAACTATATGTTTTATTCACATTTCTATAAACTGAATGCTACCAACAAATGACCTCTTTGGGAACACAGATGGGTGGCCCAATTTTTAGTTGAGGAGGAGGCTTTTTAACTTAGTAGGTAGTTGGCCTCAATAAAAGACTCTTAGCCAAAATTCATGCTGTCAATCATTAAATGGTATCTGGTTTTCTAATATTACTGCTGCTTCTCCACTGTCAGAGAAGGATGAAACAACAAATACTAGCAATCAGTGTGAAAGTAAAGTTTCCTCTGTGGGTTTGAGTGAGCTATGTTTGCACATGGAGGCTGGCTAGTGTTGTCCTCAGGTCATATAACCATTTTTTCACATGCATTTTTTTTTCGGTATCTAGTCTGTGCATTTTTAGGTATCTACTTTGTGCATTTTTCAGGATAATATACACTGTGGATTCACTCAACTGTGACTTTTTTTTTTAATGAAATAACTGAGAAAAGCCCAACCATTAAAAATGAATGGGCCTTATTTTTTATACCTTGATTCATCCCTAGTATGCTTTTTGACCTGGGACATCTGCACCTACATTTTCTTTTCAAACATTCATGAAAATTTTCCTCCATTCCTCTTTCAGATTCAAGAAATTAAACCAGACGGGAATTCTTATAGCCAGCGATGTCACTCTTTTAGGATATCTCCATACCAAGAATATCTAAGCCTCTTCTTGGTCTGTAAATTAAGTCATTAACAAATATACACAGTTTGAAGGGAATGAAATGTTCTGCAACAAATCAAATTCCACGTAGCATAGGGCACTGGCACGATTCCCATGGAAATAAATAAATTTTGTGACAAACCAACTTCTTTTCTCCAACACATTCCAGAGATAGCATGTACTTTTTGGTGTTCCTCATAAATCTGAGAAAATTAAAAGTTAACATGCCATGATACTTTCATTACTAGCTCCAATGCAATAAATATTCAAATACCAGCAAGGTAGAGCTGGGATACTGCAGGAACAAAACCTCAAGGCTCTCACAGCTTGGGCTTTATGGAATAATAGGTGGCAGTGCACAAGCCAGTGAGGCCAAAGGTGGCAAATGAGAATGTGAAGGGCCACACTTTCCTCATGGGTGGAGATGTATTCATCGGATGCCTGGTTTAGAAGCCATTTTTTTATGTTAAAATTATAATGACACGAGTGTAGAGAATCCCTCCTTTGGGGAATTTACTTAAAAGAGACATCATTCAAAAAAATTAAAGATGAAAAAATTGGGGGAAAAATATTGGAAAAGAGGGTAAAAAAGAGAGTGGATAAACAGAGCAAATAGAGGTGTGGCCATTCACAGCCAAATATCATAATCAGCCAAGGAAAAAAAATACCCTTCGGGAGAAAATGGGAATTCAATGGATAGCCCCAAAAGAAATGTTGCCTTTGAAATGAGAAGGAAGGGTGAGTTGGTGCCTGCCTGTTGCAGGAAGCTGATGTGCTATGGCCAGGTGTGGAGAAGAAACAGTTCAGGGTAAAAGTGAAGTCCCCCCCCCCCAGGAACCATATTTTCAGATGGGAGCTAGAGATTATAACAATGTCAAAAAGTACTAGAATTAAAAGAAAACTCAGATCATTTTCATCCAAACTATCTTTAGTATTAGAAATTTGTCTTGCAACATCCCATTCAGCTTCTGTCTAGACACAGGTTAGTCCTGGCCACAGATTAAGAAGAATGTCCAGAAGTCTAAGCAATCTACTTCCTAGAATCAGAGAAGAAGGTACCTTCCTCAAGCCAAGTACCCAGAAATGGGGCCATGGAACTCGTGTAGGCACTAGTCAGAGATACAGTTAAGCCTGGAGTCAAAGCCTAAGATCCTTTCCCCAGAGACAGAACAAGTTTTTGAGGGGCTTTAAACTCTCCCACCATACCTACCAGTGACACCAACCAAAACCTTCCCCTGCCTAGAAGATTCCACATCAATGAACATTCAGAACACTTCAAAAGCCTTCCATCTTTGTATCATTCTCCAATTCAGCAGAGAGAATGGTGGGTTGCCATGGGCCATGGGCCATACTTTGGGAATCAGTGTTCTAAACTACAGAGGCAGGGGGGCAGGAAAAAAACACTGGGCCTGGATAATTTTGCTTAGATCAGACTTTGAAAAGTCTCTAAGGAAAAAACCCACACTCCCAAGGAGGCTTCCATAAAATGAAATGGAATGGCTGCCCTTCAAGAAAAACTGAGAACTAGAATGAGACCTTAAAAATCAGCTGGTATGATGAGTGGTTTTTCAAACTGTAGGTCATGATCAATGTGACCCTATGTGTGTTTGTGCTGGATTACAAAGTAAAATGTTTATTTGTATGAGATGTGTGGTTTTAAAAAAATGTCTGAACAACAGTTTCCTGGTGCAACCTTTTCATTTTATAAATGGGTTCCCTGCAAGCCAGGAAGAAGACATAACATGTCCAATGTGAGAGAACAAGATAAATTCAGGAAGAATAGACCCAGCATCTTAGAACGGCCCCACGCTGCCTCTGTCAAATTGACTCTAAAAAATCTTCTAAGCCACTCAGGCTGCCTATGCATCCTAGTCCAATGGACCTCTTGTCATAGTTTGAAATGTCCTTCCAGAGGCATACTTGGGTCAAGTCCCTACCCGCTTGCACATAGGAATCCCCTTTAGCAGACGTTGCAAGTGACCAAGGTCTCAGCTTCTTTTAGGAAAGGATTTTGAAGAAACATCAATTCTTTTGGATCCACAGGCAACATTTCACAGCAGAGAAGAGCAATTAGTAAATGTACCAACTGAGATCCAGTTCACACTGCCACTTCCAGGGTTGAGTATGTATTTGCTCTAAGTAAAAGGCTTTACCTTCATTTGTGTCGGTTGTGCCTATAAAAATACTAGACTTTATTTGAATTCCATAGCTCCCTCTGAATTCTGCCCTACTGAGTTTAACAGGACCAACATAAGATCCCACCAGCATTGTCCAGGACTGAAAATTATGATCAATACACAAGCTTGCAACCAAACCAACACTGATTTACCCTTCACGACTACATGGAAAGGAAAAAGCTGTTGCACTGACTTGCCAGCCCTTCCCATAGAAAAAGAAGGTGTCCTCATTGTCCTCATGATCACGTGATAGAAACCATGATGAAACTTATACATGGCCAACGTAGCCCCAGGCTGTCCCATTCCTCCTGCTGCCCACCCGCTGATCCCACGCAGAAACTGGGTGCCTTAGCTTAGAAATTTCTGACCACAGATCCCCAACACCCAGCAGTTCCGCACCTCTGCAGAATTAATAAAAGCAAAGGCAAAAATCAAGGAAATCCTGACCCATAAGATTCCCTCCCCGCTTATCATAAAAGTATCCTCATTTGGGCAGAACCCCAGCACTGCAAGTGCTTCGAAGTGAACAGGAAGGGACAATTATCTGAGGCAGGGGGGCCTCTTTAAGGTTAACTTTATTTAAGACACAAGAGTCAAACAGCAACATTCAATCACTGGGTGAGGACACTTATTTAGAGATAATATTCTCTAAGGAAAAAAAGAAAAATGAAACTCTAGGTTCTCCATATATTTATATATCTGAACAAAGCCATGAGAAGAAACTTGCATGAGATGTAAGAAATTGGAGCTTTCAAACATGCTGTTTCCACCTTATCATTCTTATCTGTTATAAAAAAAATACAAACAGCTGCATTTAAAGATAAGGTGTTGTGTACGTTGCCCAGATGTTTCTGAAATCCGTTCCCTGTTGAACTTATCTCCCCACAACTAAAGACACCTCTAATCTTTTCTAATGGCTTAATCAAATGAAATAAATGGCCTGGCATAGCATCTTCTTTAAAACTTACGCTACGAGTTGTGTGCACATGTATGCATACCACGTGCACACGACACACAACAGTGGGGATATTTTTAAATATCTGTTCAAGGAAAAACTAGTACCAGCACTAAAGTATTATTCACATAATATATTTTCTCAAAGACAAGAAGCTGGAAAACAAGATTTCCAAATCATGTTTCATTTTCCTAATCCTTAAATTTCTTACTTTCTTTACAGAAGGTGACAATTCCTTTCACTCATTACTTCAAACATTTATTCCATTCCTACTGTGTGTCCAGCAGTACGCTAAGAACAGAGTAGAGAAAATAAATAGGAAAATGATACGAATAGGAAGTCGGAGAATGGTTGGAGAGATAAAAGATGGAAAGTTGTAAAGAAGGGTTGTATAAAGGGTGAGGAAAGAGAATAAAGAAAGAATATTGACTATCTGTCCAATTGAGGTCCCAGCCCTTAGTAGCATCCCCAGACACAAAAGGTCAGAGTGCAGAGAAAAAATATTCTACACCCAATTTGTTATCCTTTTGTGAGCTGGCTTCACATTTCTGCTCCGCAATTTATCATTCTGGAACACAGAACTGAGAGTCAAAGGGCCCTTAGAGAATACATGAGTTTATATCCATGTTTTGCCCCAAGACTAGGGGCCACCAGAGAGCAGGGTCCAGGCCTAACAAGAGTCTCAGAACAGACCCTATCCCGTATAGGCACTGAGCATGGGCTTTCATCATTCAACAATTTGTATTTATTGAATAACACAGCCAAGATATAAAATACCAAATATTATGTCTGTTTTCTCAGCTGAAAAATGAAGGTTTTAAACCAGGTGACCTGCAAGGTCTTTTCTAGTTCTGACAGCCTATGCTGGCGAGGCTAAGCAATGCTCAGATTTCCCTTCATCCATACTTTCGGTGGGTGAGGAGGCTTGGATGACGACGCATGGCTCTACACGGTTTTACCTGCAACCCTACAACCCACTCGCAAGGTTCCATAAAGCACACCCTTAAATGAAACAGGTAATGCAGCAAATACACACCTTTTTTTTTTTTTTATGCATACGCGGGAAGCATGTGGCTTCTGTCAGGTTCCATACCACACACCAGAAGCAAAGAAGCAGAGAATGAAATGCACTATACTTACTTACTGCATCATTCTTATGATGGCATCATTTCTCCTCCTAAAACCAATTATAGTCTTTATAGACAAAAAGGCAAACAGTGTGTATTATCAGGCAACCCCCTGAGTGGAACTAGGAACCATCAAAAACCAACGGTAGAAAGAAAAAAATACAAGAAAGCATCATAGCAAAGAAGAGAATAGAAGTCCCCAGTGACTGGAGCTAATGGTTTCTATAGAAAGAAACCATACCTCAAAGGAGAAAACCAGCACCTTTAAAGGGGCCTGTCAGACAAGCCCAAAGAGCAATCATCTGAATCATTACTGTCACTTACCTACAAAATCTCAAAGGTACCATCCTCTATTTGCCAAGATGCCCCTCCTTCTGGGCTTGTCTAGGTAAACTATGGAGCTCTCGAAAGGCCACTCAGCTCGGAATAAAAACATTCTTCCCTGATGACCATACAAGAAAAGAAAATAACCTACTTTAAGATTATGCTAATAACGTTAGAACCCATTAATTTGAAATCCCTTTCCTAGACATGTGTTACTTTCAAGTTTCTTCTGGGTTTTTGTCCCGGAATAGCCTGAGGGAAATGGAGCCATCACAAATGAAATAAGGGGTCTACCTAACCCATAAAGGAAGAGAGTAGGTTAGAAAGTTCTTTCTTGTGAATAACAAAAAATTAACGAGAAGGAATCAAAGGGCAGCTGTGGAGTAGAGAAAGTCCTTTTTAAGACATGATTTACTTCTGAAACCTTTATAATCTCTTTATTGCACAAGAAGTACATGTAAAACCGTGTCCTCTTGAAAGAAAAGTGAGACAGGAATATTCAACGGAAGGTGCAGAGAACACTGGGTTTTTCTTACAGGTCTGTTTTGTAAAGCAAGGCACACCATATCTACAGGATCAAAGAACACTCAGTAAGAGGAGCTGTCATGGGAATCCTTGCAGACAACAACCAGAGTCATGACTAAGGATCCTGGCACACTTGAACACTAACTACCCTTCCGTGCATCAGGCAGCAGCCAAGTCCCTAAAGCTAAAGGACTGGACCGTCCGTAGGTATTGAGGCTACATGATGGGAACACAGAGTTTCAAGATACAATTCCCCCTGGCTTGTTTTTATGTGTGAAGATTCTGATAATAAATTTAAATTGAAAACTTTTTAAAAATATTAAAGGGCCACCGGGCGCCTGGGTGGCACAGCGGTTAAGCATCTGCCTTCGGCTCAGGGCGTGATCCCGGCGTTCTGGGATCGAGCCCCACATCAGGCTCCTCTGCTAGGAGCCTGCTTCTTCCTCTCCCACTCCCCCTGCTTGTGTTCCCTCTCTCGCTGACTGTCTCTATCTCTGTCAAATAAATAAATAAATAAATCTTTAAAAAAAAAAAATATTAAAGGGCCAAAAATCTCCCCACTTCCTTCTTGTAGAATGGATTCAGGCTGGCTCTGATCTGGAACTCCTAGAAACCTCTTAACGTCCTAAGCCACCATCACCACCACGGTAACAGGACCAGGGGTAGCAAGTGTGCCCAATTAGGACCAAGCGGACTTGCTCCCCTAAGTATCTCACATCAAGTTCCCAAGTCTCCAGGGAAGAAAAGAGGTCATAGAGAGTTGGAACGTAACACGCTGATCTGTAGGGAAGAGAAGAGAAAGTGGAGGGGTCAAGAGAAGCAGAGATGCAAGTCCACAGACTTCCCGGCAAGCGAAGGAGTCCAGAGTCCTCACAGGCAGGCCGGGCTCACTAGCTTGTCCTCCGCCCCTGGCAGGAGGCAGAGGCAAGACCTTGGGGCTCCACGATGTGTTACTTTAGGCATTCTTATCTCTGCCCTCTGCCCTCCTGTTGAGCTGGATTTCAGATCTTTGCAAACAACACAAGCCTCAAGCTAAGATCAGAAGGGGAGGAGAACAATCCAGCGACCCAAGAGTATCAGGCTGGAGAAATCAGCACCTAAAAGCAGGGCTGCCTCCTTCCCCAGAGGCCTGCTGGGAGTCAGGATGAAGAGGAGGAATGAAGAAGGGGAGGAAGGCAGGCTCGTGGCAGCCCTTCCTCCCGCCAGAAACACTCCAGCACAGCCATACCTCGTACTTTTTATTCAAGCCTCACAATTTCTGGGCAGAACTTAACAAGGGAAATTTATGCAGCAAATGAACACGAAAAAGCTAGTAATGTTTTCCCATTTACCTTTTTTTTCAGTTTTATTGAGAAATAATGGACATCTATTTCTGTGTAAGTTTAAGGCATACCACGAGACGGTCTGATTTACATACATTGTATAATGATAACCGCAATAGGTCAGCTAACATCTACCCTCTCCATTTATTTTTAGAGACAAAAAAAAAAATTTAGAAAGATTTGCTGTGGTAAAGGAAAGGAAGGGTGACAACAAAAGATCTTGAAGCTTTCTTCCTTCTGTGCTGCTTTGGACCCTGTGGCTTCTACAGAGAGAGACCCTGCACATTTCAAAGACACTTTGGAGCTTACAAAGTAAGCACGCATCCCAAGTTATTCCTTTTTGCTAATAAAGGAGATTTCTGTTTCCTGCCTAAAGGTCATTTATACCCTTGATATTCTGAGAACAAGTGGCCAGTGACCAAGTGGGGACATTACGGTGAGGTTTTATAAAGAGGCAAATATTGCTCCTACCATCATACCAGATCTGTAACATCAGACAATGTTTCATTAGCTAACAAGACATTTGCTTTCAATGAATGAAAACTATAATAAAGAGTTGCTATATTTTAAAAAGTAATGAATGTAATTTTTGCTCTATTTTATGTTGCTATAAAAAAGGGCCTTAAGTGTACTTCTCATCTGCTCCTCTTCTTTAACTACCATAATTTATGCAGATAAATGTTAGATGAATTACATCAAGAACACTATTCAGATTGCTACCCATGAAAGTACTTAGCTATCATTTTCTTTTTCTATTTATATGTCTTTGTATTACAAAAATCAAGTTACCAACATTAAAAATGATATATTGTCACCAAAAGTACTGAGGCATAACACTGAATAATAAATGATTAGTCTTTGAAGGTTAAAACCAAGTTTAAGAGATAGCAATGCTTTTGTTATGGCGGACCCTTTTCAAACTGCAGTTGATGGAGGGAAGCTTACAAGTGACAAAAACTGACACCCTGCTAATGCTATCAGCCTGCAGATTTACTGCAAAACTCTAAAGTACCGTCAAGGGCAGATCAATGTTTGTGATAATTCACAAAATAATTTGGCTTTACATAATAGGCATAACGTTAGGTGACTTAGAAATGCAACCCTTGGTGCCTAAATGCAAACATGGGGAGGTGGCTGGTGGCTTCTCCACCCTTCCCAGAACCTCAGCCTACCAGGGGTTCAGGTTGGAGGAGGAGAACAGCCTCCATCAAGGGGATTCTCACCATTCCCATTTCCTTACCCACCTACCTCAGAGAACCTCTACAGAGAACCTACCTCAGAGAAACCTCTTATATGGGGAGGGATCTATCCTCTGAGAAAGCATTGCTCCATCCTTCATTATTTCCAAGTACAGACCCCAACACCAACAGTGTGACAGAGTAAGAGCAAATCCATACCCTCAGAAATGGGAGTGATACCAGTTCATACATGAAAGGACCTGCCAAACCAAAGAGGTCTTTGTGGGGATCCCAAATGCCATATAAAGAGCTAAACAGGTGAAGCAGAGAATGCTAGCAGCTGACAGCATGTACTTATCAACAGTTTACACCAAAATGGAAGTCCTTCAGAGTTAATACATTGTTTAAGCCCTTACATGCCTTAAGAGATATTTACAAACTTGACCCACAATTTAATCCTGACCACATCGTGGGCAAGAAAGAATCTACTAGACTAATTCCATGAGGGTAGGGAGGAGAACACTTGGCATAGAGTAGCTGCTTATACCTATTTGTTGCATAAACTGGCAAAGCAGCAATTTCCAATGGATTTATTCGCAGGAGTTCCCACATTCCTACTACCCCAATCTTCACGCTGGAACACTTTAAGAAAGTTGAGGTAATCTATTTTATTAACGATATATTGTTAGATCACTAGTTAAAAGTTCATACTTAAATGAAGTTTAGTACAAAGGTTCCTTTTCCTTTGTAATTCATTTGTGGGGAAAAAATTTTATTGAGTGCCTAACTTTATGTAAGGCACTGTTCCTGGACTTTAGGATATAGTCACTAGAGGAAAAAAGTGGAGGGAAAACGGAAAACACACACACACACACACACACACACACACACACACAGAGACAAAAAAAAAAAAAAGCCATGAATTCATGATATTTACATTTGGGAACTAAATCTAAGAATAGCAATATAAATCCCTGACCCAATCAATAAATGTAAACTGATGGCCTGCAATGGACTGGCAGACCCGGGGTGCCGGTCCACCACCACTTCCTATGCCTGTGATCATGGCAGACCCTGATGATTGATTAGGGCACACTTGCAAGGAGGCAAGAGTGAGGGTCCTCAATACAACATCCCAGGCAGCCGCTTCCACTGAATCACAGCATGTGAACAAGATGTGTTTGCCAAGATACTATGCAAAGTAGAAAAAGCTGGAGACATAGATCCCGCCCACAACACGCTTCCAGTCTACTTGAGGAAAAGAGCCTTTCACAAAAACAGCAATACAGCCTGATACAAGGCATCGCAGGGGTTATTGCAAAGTAATTCAGACAAGAATGGTTCGGATCACAGGTAGGAGTGGAACTGCCAACACGCTACTCAAGTTTCAGCTCTGCAGTCCTTCTTCTGAAGCGGTTGCTCCTACAGCTCCAGGAGAGGCTCTAGAAGTTTTGTATTTAATGTTGATTTTAGAATTAACAAAGGGAATGGAGGGGACAGGTGCTGGTATTAGTGGTATAGTTTTTTAATGGACCAAGGATGGGCTTTCTTTTCAGTTATCTATTCGTAACAACCCTGCCCCAAGTTAGCATTAATGGCAAAAGCAAAATCCTACTTTAAAGACTGAACAGGAAAGACATGCTAATTAAAAACAAAAGTAGTAAGTTTCTTCATCTGTACTTAAAATAAGGACCTTGTACCAAATATCTATGGATTTCTCCCGCTCTCTGATTCTAAGCAATATAGGCTCTAAAGCTCCATTCACCAAAGTAAACACCCCTTCTGACAAAAAAGACAGTCCAGCAGGAGACCTTCACTTAAGTTAAAACCAAACCCCACTCAATAAAGGTATGCATTCAGTGTAATCTATATTCTTAAAAGTTCATTCTTAGTGGTATTATAAAATCATTAGATAAGGACAAATAATTGCCAAATATAGAACTGAAGTAGGGAAAATAGGGGCATAATAAATATTGCATTAATCCAATATATTTATTTCTACTGAAGGTTGTATTACATTATAGCACAAAACTAATAAAACATTCACTTCCCAGTTCTAGGTTTCTTGGAGAGCAAGGCATTACAGATTTCCACATCCATACATGCCACTCCTCCTCCTCTTCATCCCAGCCTCCTTCCAGAAAAGAGGCAGTTAACTAGAGTTAACATGCATAACTGATTGATCGAACCAGTACTTATTTCTCAAGCCAGGATCCATGGATATATCCTTGGGAATCTACAGACATGAGAAATTTATGTTTTTAGGTTTAGGTCTTAATAAGCTTAAAAAATAAGTCATTAATTGGCTTAATTAAAAGTAGAGGAAAAGAGAGGGGCTTAGATTCAGAGATGCTAAGAACTCTTTGGGCTCTGACATTTTAGGATTTAACTATACAGCTCCATTCCCAAGTGTGGGGCAAACAAGTAGAAAGAAGGGTAAAGAGTGTGGGTGTTTGGACTGTTTCAGGTCCCTAGAGTGGTCAGAATGGTCCCACCAATAATAATCAGAAATGCCCCTAACTGGAGCCTTAATCTCTATGTAAGATTTAAAAAAAAAAAAAAAAAAGTCATTTCATTGCTGTACATACATAAATAAATCTGGATCATCTGCCTTAAAAAACACCATATCAGAGAGTACTGCTATGCAATCCTGCTGCCTGCTTGTGCACCTGTCTTATTCTTAATGTGCTGTTCAACAGGTTGGCCTAGCAGTATCAAAAGAACAAGCTACCAAAACACTGAACTCTTACTCGTTTCCTTATAGCTGGTAACTTCTTTCTTGCCCTGAAAATTCACAATTGAAAGATTTTTTTCATTTGCATTAGGTTTTAGTTTTCTCAAACTACTAAGTAAATTGTGACTGTATTGACTTGACACCATGAAAAGGATAATAAAAGTAACAATGTACCACAGGTCTATAGTCTCCTGTTTGAAATCTTTCTGGATTTTATATATTTATATATATACACATATATATTTATATATTTACACATACACTATATATATATTATATATACATACACAGACACATTCACACCCACACAGATAAATATCTGTATACCTCTGTGTATGCATATAAATTCAGTTTTTCAAAAATGTAGAAATGTAATATAGTTTATATGCTGCATATGAGCTAACAATCGTAGCAAGTGTTCACGTTTCTAAAGTGATAGATAGGGATATTCATACTATAAAAAATGTTCAAATAATGTAAAATCAGGACTCTCATACAAATATAAAATGAACACAGGTAAATTATTTAACAAAATTCATTAATGTATCAACCAGTAAGATGTACCAGTTCAAAGGAGAATTCCAAGTACCACACAAACAAAATCAGGAATGCTAAAATGAATTTACAAATAGATACAAAGCTGGTAACCACAGGGAAACAAACAGTTGCATAATACAGGACAATTCATTTGCATTTCTATGGGAAGGAATTATTTGTATTATTATCAGTTTCTTACAACTTAGTTTTACAAAATAACTGGAAGACAGCAACAAGCATAGATAATCCAAAAACATGCCTTAGAACACCCAGGAATTTTTGTTGCCAAAGTCTTTCACAATTTTTCCTAATATTACTAAGTGAGATAAAGATTATAGTTTCACATCACTTCAGGTCAGACTTAGTTCCAAGCTAGCCCACTACAAATTTATTTATAAACCTTCATTTTCAGAACTTTGGGATTTTTGTCAATTTCTCATGAAGATCAAAGTGTTTCTTACCCCTGTAACCACAGCAGCTTATGATGATTCCAGCATGAAGAACTGACATATAGTGGAGGCAAATGTTAACGAATGAGGACACTACCTCCTGCCAATGTCATGGCATGTTAGAATGGATAGAACACCAGTGTATACCGCACCAGCTGACTGGGTTGCAGCCCCACCTGTCACATTACTCAGCTCGGACAAATCACCTATCCTCTCTACGCCTTGTCTCCCCATCTGTAAATAGATCTCAATGGTCCCTTCATATTCTAAAAGGCCAGCATTCTACCACTGAAAGCGGAAACCTCAGAGACCATGACTTGGCACAAGAAGAAACTATTCCATAAAATGTCAGATAAAGAACCTTCAGGTTCCTCTCCGTCAAATCCCAATGCAAAGACCCATTATGTTATGGAGATTTTTTATTACATCCAAATATGCGTTCAACTCCAGCTCTAATAAATAGTACTTGGGTGACCCTGAGCAAGTTACTAAACCTCTCTGAGCCTCAATTTCCACGTCTGGAAATTGGAAATAACACTTAAGTCTCAAAGAGTTGCTGGGTCTGACTCCCCATACTTTCTCTTCTAGTGGTTCCATTTTCACATTTCCCTTCAAAATTACCATATACAGTGGATACTCTTAAGAATCTATTGTTGAGGGCTGCCTGGGTAACACAGTTGGTTAAGCACCTGACTCTTGATTTCGGCTCAGGTCATAACGTCAGGATCCTGAGATGGAGCACTGTGTCGGGGTCTGTGCTCAAGGGGGAGTCTGCTTGTGATTCTCTCTCTCTCTCCCCACCCCCCTAGTCCCATCCCTACCCTCTCTAAAATAAATAAATCTTAAAAAAAAAAAAAAAGAATTTATGGTTGAATATGTTTTTTTTCCAGATATTCAGGTAGATTTTCAGTATGTATATCCCATTTCCTCAAAATCAAGTAGTACCGTGCCTTCAACTTTGTTTCACCTTGCCATAGTGTTGCAGGCATTTTTGCCTTTTCTCATTCCTTTACCCTGAAAGAACAAACTTCCCTGTCCCCTTCCCTTCCTAGTTTCTCCAATTTATCCTCCAAACCCCCGCTCAGGAATTCCTTCCTCCATGCATAGCTCCCTGATGCCCTTAAATTGGGTTAGTGTCCTTAGTGGAGCTCCTGTAAGCACCCTGTATCCCTTGCTTCCCAAACCCTCCCCCCATATCCTAGAACACAGTATGACATAGGTCCAAAACCACTAGGCTCTCTGTCAGAACATGAGTTTCTTCAGGCAAGTCAGAATACCACCCAAGTTTGTATCCGTAGTACCAAGCCTAGTGCCTGGCATACAGTTGGTGCTCAACATTCCTGCAGACCTGAATTCAATTCCATCTAGCATCTAATAAAGGGATTTGCCAAATATAAATGAATGAATGATGCTACCACATGACTGTACAAGAAAGTTTTTGTCACTTGGTGTTTGTCAATGTCAGTATAGGAAGGGGAGGTAGCACATGGTTTTGGAGTCCAGTGGGAAGGCTGGTAGAAAAAGAGGGGATACATAGGATCCAATGAGCTCATGGGCAGAACACGATCAGTGGTCTAGACTAAGCATAGGAACAGCTACATTAGCTAGAGTGGAGGCTGGACTAAGTCCCAGAAGTTAAAACAGCATTGGCCAAAGTATACTTTATGGATTATTAGAGACATAGGAAGGTCCCCGATTTAAAAAAAAAAAATCATGAGAATAGATCACCTGAATATATTCTATAGTTAAGACAAATATTGAATTTTGTTCTACTTGGAACTTCCACAACAGTCTTCACCATAGAATCCATCCTTCTTATAGCACTTATCACACCATGCTGGGACTATGGGTCAGAACTGAGCCCAGAGTTAGACCTACAAAGTTAACACAGCTAACAAATCTCAGCCATGCACTAAATGGCAGGCAGAGCCAAAAGACAAGACCCAAGACAAGAAAGCCAGAGACAGGACAAGATGGGCAAAGCCCAGGTCCAAAGCAGTTAAACTGGTATCATAGAGTACCCTTCTCTATAGACTGTGGGTATCTCAAGGCAGATGACCTGCTTAAGTTATCACTTTGTCTTTAGGGCTTGAACATGATAATCTGAACTGATATGGTTCCAGAGATATATAGCAGCTAGAGAATGAAAAAGGCCAAGCTGAGCAAAACAGACTTAAGGTTTACTTTGTGGTTCTCAACCCAGGATGAACATTAAAATTACCTGGGGTGCTACTTTAGAAACCTCAGATTTCCCTTGCTCCCACCCCAGACCAACTAAATTAGATACTGATAACCAAGAAATCCCTCTTTTCTAAGACAGAGGGCTTTCATAAGCTTCCTATAGCATCTTCTCCCATCATAGCAAATCTGACATCCACTAATGGAAGCAGCAGGGCCCTGGCCCAAAGACAGCAGGATCCTCATGAGGATTCAGCACACCCCCACCCCTGTCCCAAGAGTTCTCTATGAAAAGTGCCACTCTAGCCTTTCCCTAAAAATAGCTTGGCTTCCTTGGAGGGGTCAGATCCATGGCCTTCAAGAGAGAAAACCATAAACACAACTCTTGCCAAACCAGGCTCTCAACACTTAAATCAGCTTGCTCTCAAGTCCGTACAAAGTTCCAAGAACAAGGAGAGGCTTCTATAAAGGGTTTAACAGCAGACCATGGTTATGCAAGACGTCCAGATCCAGTTCTCAAAATGCTTCATGTCCAGAGTTCTAATTAATTATTACTTTACCAGATGAAAGTGAGTTATGTACTTCTGTCATTTCGGCCAGGATTTTCTCCAGGCTGCCAAAAACACGAGCATACCCAAATACCAAAACTATGTAGGAAGGCTACAGAACGTCCTCACCAGAGACAAGACAGAATTTTCACTTCATAAATCAACAAGAAACTCTGAAAAGGCAGCCAGTTGAAAAGACAAGCTACACTGATGAAATATTTTCTTAATTCACCTCATTCAGGGTAATTGATTTTTTTTTTTTTTACTTCACGAACAAGTAATTTTTAATGTAAATAATAAAGTCAGTTAACCGTGTACTCTTATTGCATGTGGAATGACAAAGTTTTTATCTGAATTAATTAGGTGATTTTTCACTAATACAGATTTGTTGCTTTTTCTTAAGACTTTGTTTTTAATCAAATCCCTTCTCGCCCTGACCCTCTCACCCCACTCTTAGATGAAATGGAAAGTAACAAAAGTTAGTTAAAATGTGTTTCCATGTATGTTTCTTTCCAAATGATTACAATAGCAAAACCCTTCGCATCAGTACAGAACCCACCCAGCTTCTGATGATGTAGTATGCAAAGCCCAGGCCCTTTTTAGAATGTGTTTTGGGGCACCTGGGTGGCTCAGTCGGTTAAGCATCTGCCTTTGGCTCAGGTCAAGGTCCTGGGGTCCTGGGATGGAGACCCATGTCAGGCTCCCTGCTCAGCGGGGAGTCTGCAGCTCCCCTCCCCTCACCCCTGCTCATGTTCTCTCTTGCTCTCTCTCTAAAATAAATATAATCTTTAAAAAAAAATGTGTTTCAAATTTATTTCATCCCTGTGTCATCACTGTGGGGAGCATCAACCAAAATTCTAACATGCACATTATTACCATACAACTTTGCACATCGTAGCTCCTGCTTTTAAGAGCAAAATTAACAACAGTGGGTAGAAACTCAAGCTGTTTTGCCGAAGAGGCTAAATTCCTCCCCTTTAAGAGAACAGCATTCAACCTGGCAAAAAGAACAGACCCTCAGTTTACATTCCCCCACCCATATTTCTTATCTCTAGGCTTCCCATCATAATCAGGAGGCAGAAAGAACAGAGTTGGGGGGGGGGCAAAATTACTTCCACATCCTGTAATTTGTCTGGTGTACTGGAACTGAGGACCCGTCTTATGAAATCCACACCACAATCTTTTTTTTATTTTTATCATTATTACTTGACATTGGAGCACTTTTTTTTTTCTGGAGTAAAATTTTTTCAGCCGTTTAAGTGATTTTTATTACCAAGTTCAATGAAAAAGTAAAAAATCCCAATTTCACTCTTTCCTCCACGTGAAAGGCCAATCTTTATATCATGTGTAACCTTTGCCCAGAGAAGGGTACCACGTGTGTGCATGTCTGTGTCACTTCAGCGAAACTCTGTTTCCATACACCAAAATCTTACTGATCTAGGCAAAGTGGGGGGGGGGGGGGG